>NC_134882.1:47657317-47677317 GCF_041734735.1 Babylonia areolata | reverse complement strand
GAGTGCTGATACTGATAAGGGAAGTGCTGTGTGATGGAGACTGATACAGTGTGTACGTGATGAGCAGGGGAAGGAAGTGGCTGGACCCAGTGTCGGTTCATGGAACAAAATGACCACGTCTGTCGGGTGATGCTGATTGTTTTTTTTAGCGTGAGAAGTTGTAGTAATGATTGTGTGTGTGTGTGTGTGTGTGTGTGTGTGTGTGTGTGTGTGTGTGTGTGTGTGTGTGTGTGTACTTGTGTGTGTGTGTGTGTGTGTGTGTGTGTGTGTGTGTGTACTTACGTGTGTGTGTACTTATGTGTGTGTGTGTGTGTGTGTGAGTGTGTGTGTGTGAGTGTGTCTGTGACTGTGTGTACTTACATAATTTTATGTGTGTATCTGTGTGTGTATAATGTGTGTACTTATGTGTGTGTTTGTGTGTGTGTGTGTGTGTGTGTGTGTGTGTGTGTGTGTGTACTTATGTATGTGTGTGTGTGTGTGTGTCTTGGTGTACTTATGTGTGTTTGACGTGTGTTTGGTGTGTGTATGTGTGTGTGCGGCTTGGAAACGTAAAGGACATAAACAAGTCTGTTAGACAATTACCGTACCGAGTCTTTTGAAAAGAGGATGATGGGGCGGGCGGTGGGAGGGGACGAGGGGAGAATAGAACAGTGGTGAATGGCGAGTACCGAAGCTTTGCGAAAAGTTTGAAAGCCGAGCATCCTACGGGCGCTTCAGGAGTCCGTCTGGTTGGGGGGGCGGGGGGGGGGGGAAGAAGAAGGAAAATGGGAAGTGGAATGAATGGGGTTCGGTTAATGGTACCTGTGGGCAGACCCTTTGAGGCGTACTGGTCATGCCTCTCCTCCCCGTTCACTGGAACGGGAGTTTAACGGCCTGGTGGCACAGGCTGTTAATGTTCATTTGTACAGGGCTTGGGTCTTGGTCTCTCTCTCTCTCTCTCTCTCTCTCTCTCTCTCTCTCTCTCTCTCTCTCTCTCTCTCTCTCTCCCCCCCCACCTCCACCCCTCCCCCTACCCCCACGTTTTGTTCACGAGCTGTAGGTGCTGTTAAGAATCAGACAATAACCACCACCAACACCACCACCACATCAGCCAGATCTAAAGGCCATACTATAACAGTCAGCGTGGGAGAGGAAAAACTGGACGCGGCCGGGTGAGGGTCATCTCGATCGGTTGTCTCACGATTGGCCAACTTGTTTCCCCCCAGTTATGGAACAGAGACCCGGATGTTGGTGTCCACACAAGGGGGCAATAATTCTCTGAGAGAGTGGTTGTAACTTGACGCGGCATCACACTGGGTCATCACACTTACCTCAACACGCCCACTGGGTAGAACTCGATCGGTTTGTGGAGAACCTTCTCTCCATGTCATGCCAGGTGGCAGAATGGTTACCTGTCAAAACAGTATCGGTGGGGGGTCTCCCGCTCTCACCCTGTCTTCCAAGTCTGACAGCAAAATCAAACTTGAGCGCCTAGTCATTCCGATGGGACGATAAACCGGGGTCCTGTGTGCAGCAAGCATTTGGATCTTTAACGTGCGTATTTAATCTTTCGCATGCACACGTACATAAGGCAGGGGGGGGGGGGAGCGGGGGTTCAGGCACTGGCAGGTCCACACATGCGTTGACCTGGGAGATTGGAATAAATTAAAAAAATCTCCACCCTTCACCCACCAGGTGCCGGGGATTGAACTCACGGGGCGAGATTCCAGCGTTCTACAGCCATTCTGTTCGACCACCGCACCCGTGTGGCCGTGTGAGTGTTTAAATGTGAAGGGGCAGTTATCAATACTGCCGCCACCCTTCTCCTGTTTCCTGGGATGGCCACACGGTTTTCTCCGTCGGTCACTCACACCCACGTCACTCACACCCATGGTCACTCACACCCACGTCATGGTCACTCACACCCACGTCATGGTCACTCACACCCACGTCACTCACACCCACGTCATGGTCACTCACACCCACGTCACTCACACCCACGTCACTCACACCCACGTCATGGTCACTCACACCCACGTCACTCACACCCACGCCACTCACACCCAGAACGCAGTGACGAACCCTTGAGGAATTGAAACTGAAACTGAAAGTGAAACAGAAGTAGCCGTTGTCACGTCACTGAGGGGTAGGATGAAACGAATTCCTAGACACGGAACAGAACCCGGATGTCAATGGCTCGACCATCACATTTTTGGAGTGTAGGGATGGGGGGGGGGGGGGGGGAGGGGGAGAGGGGGGGGAACAGAATGCCATCCGTGTTAAAGGGAAAGGTGTTTTGATTTCAAATTACTTTAAAAAAAAATACGAAAAGGAAAGAGGCAAATTCAAAATAGGGCACGTACACGATTGTATTGTGTGTGTGTGTGTGTGTGTGTGTGTGTGTGTGTGTGCTTGCTTGCGTGCGTGCGTGCGTGCGTGTGTGTTTGTGTTTGGCAATACTCGCACGCTCGTGTATGCACGTGTGTGCGTGCGTGTGTGAATGAGAAACAGAATGTATATTTCAGAGAGAGAGAGACAGAGTACTTCTAACAGTTTGAATTAAAACTGATTTAGAAATCACGATTTAATTAAGACTTTGCTAACCTAGAACCCGCAATGGAAAAAACAAACAAAACAACCCAGAACCCGCAGTGGAAAAACCCAGTGATTTATTTCTCACACCTAACAATAGCTGTCAGTTCTGCACTGAACTCGACTTCCGCTACGAACTGAATTCATTGGCGCCGCACACCTTGAATTAACCAATTAAAACGTTGCTTTTCTTTTTCAAACTTGGAAGTCGGAGCTGACAGGACAGTACACAGACCCAAACGCCCGAATCGTACGTTTCTCGGGTCCAGTGTTTCTGGGTCTGATATCATCCACAGATAACAGTGGCACAACTGAATGATTACATCCCCACCGACTACTGCTCAACTCACTCAGTACGGCCAGCCCTCTCTTCTCCTCTACACAGACTCCTCGGATGTCCAGTGGGTGTCTGAATGACCCAACCTTTAGCTTCTGTCGCCAGAATTGTGGTATTCTTTGTCAACATTCACCTCTTCAGTATAAGAGCCTTCCGCTTGCAATATTTTGATGATGGTAATTGGGGTGAATCGCTGTTAACGTCGTCTCTTTCGCCGTTCGTATGGAGAGAGTTAAAAACACCATGGAGCTCCTTTCTGAACAACCGGCAGACAGTGAGGAGGGACCTCTGACTCGTCGACAGACGATGGGGGTGACACTAACAAACAGCTTAAGCCTGGCTCGTTTCCCACATAGTTGCAAAGTCTCGAACCATAAAAAAAAACACATGCAGATTATTCGTCACGACCCCAGCCTGTTGACACAGTCCTTTCTGGGAAACGTTAATTTATCTTGAAGAGAGGTTTGTAACGAGGTGAAGGTGACTTGGAATCTTACCTGTTTCACACAGGCAGTGACTTACATCCCGGTATCAGCTCGTGACTCAGGTCGCCTTTCTTTTCCCTGAGATAGGTTTCACACCTGTACTGGATTGGTGACGTTAGTGGTCTCTCTGCTGGTTAAGATGGCATTTCTTTCTTTTTCCTTTTCCTTTTTTTTTTTTTCTATTTATTTATCTATCCTTTTTTTTTCTTTTTCTTTTTCTTTTTTTTTTGTTTTACAGAGATACACGAATCGTATTTCTGAAAGTCTGCTTTCCCCCCCATCTAGGTCAAGTATTTCTGTTTATGATATGGCTAAAGCGTATATCTTTAAAAAAAAAAAAATCTAAAAAAAAACAATCTGGTTGAAAATCGAAACGTTGACAAGTGTAACGATCAAACTCAATGGAGGCTGGAGAAGAAAAAAAAAACAACAACCCTAGACACCAAGTTGAAAGTCATAGTCTGTCTGACCACTTAATTCCTTTTATATTTACGTTGCTCTCTCTCTCTCTCTCTCTCTCTCTCTCTCTCTCTCTCTCTCTCTCTCTCTCTCCACCCGTTACCGATATAAACGAGAGCGGGAATGGGAACAGTTATCTTTACCGCCGACGAGTAACGAGTAGGAGGATGACAACAACAATAATGATAATAATGATATGAGTAAACTCTTTCGTGTATCATAACTCACGGAGCTTAACTCACTCAGTACGGCCAGTCCTCTCTTCTCCTCTACACAGATCCCTCGGATGTCCAGTGGGTGTCTCAATGACCCAACCTTTAGCTTCCGTCGTCAGAATTGTGGTATTCTTTGTCAACATTCACCTCTTCAGTGTAAGAGCCTTCCGCTGGTAATATTTTGATGGTGGTTATTGGGGTGAAACGCTGTTAACGTCGTCTCTTTCGCCGTTCGTATGGAGAGAGTTAAAAA
Organism: Babylonia areolata; assembly: GCF_041734735.1. NCBI lineage: Eukaryota > Metazoa > Mollusca > Gastropoda > Neogastropoda > Buccinidae > Babylonia > Babylonia areolata. The sequence continues at coordinate 47,672,997 of NC_134882.1, read as the reverse complement.
AAACAACAACAAAAACAAACAAACAAACAAACAAAAAAACGGCATCGCATATCTTTAAACGCCGAAGAACAAAGCGTTTTATACACTGTGCGGCAGCTGAGCTAGAAATGGTAGCCACAGCACGGAGCAGATATTTGATGTGTAAATGGTTACTTTAGATTTGAAACGCCAGCTGAAGATTGGAAACAACAACGCTTCGCTGAGATAAGACGGAGCTTACAGGTCAGAATGTCTGTCATTTTTCTGTTTGGACTTCTTCCATCTGTTCAACAACATCAGTTGCATCATACCTTTGTTCAGCAACATCAGTTGCATCATACCTTTGTTCAGCAACATCAGTTCCATCATACCTTTGTTCAGCAACATCAGTTCCATCATACCTTTGTTCAGCAACATCAGTTGCATTATTACTTTGTTCAGCAACATCAGTTCCATCATACCTTTGTTCAGCAACATCAGTTCCACCATACCTTTGTTCAACAACATCAGTTGCATTACTACTTTGTTCAGCAACATCAGTTGCATTATTACTTTGTTCAGCAACATCAGTTCCATCATACCTTTGTTCAGCAACATCAGTTGCATTATTACTTTGTTCAGCAACATCAGTTGCATCATACCTTTGTTCAGCAACATCAGTTGCATCATTACTTTGTTCAACAACATCAGCTACATCACACCTTTGTTCAGCAACATCAGTTACATCATACCTTTGTTCAGCAACATCAATTATATCATACCTTTGTTCAGCAATATAAATTAAATTATTCCTTTGTTCAACGACATTTATTGCACTATTCTATTGCTAAGCAACACATGATCATTTAAATTATACCTTTGTTCAGCAACATCAGTCACACTATTCCTTTGTTCAGCAACATCAATAACATTATACCTTTCCGGAAACGGAAGCTTCAAACGGAAATGCTGCATGATGGCTCTGAGATCGTGAGAACTCGAGTCAAGTCGCTGTCATTGCTCTTTCCGGTAGGTCGCGGAGTTTTACCCACAGTTCCCCCCCCTCACCCCCCACCCCCCACACCCCCGGCCAGGAGCCGCGACATCGCTGGACAAAGTTATCATCTGCTATTTGCCTAACTTCCGCCCCCGTCGATTACGGTACAAGTCAGATTACACAAAGTTGTTTCCGGGGTGAAGTAGTAACGTTCCCGTCCAGTGACCTTTTCCGCTCATTTTCAGCCTTTTTTTGCGGGAGAGGAGGGGGGGGGGGGTGAGGGCGGGGGGTTTTGGGGGGGGGGATGAGGGGGTATCCAGTTTGGATGGGGGTTGGACTGGTGGTATAGTGTATGAAAGAAATCAAACTTTTTTTTTTTTTTTTCTTTTCTTCTATCCATTGTGTTTTGGCTTCGTAGATGTGGTTCATCGACCATGTCAAGTGTATTTGATGGGGAATGGACATGAGACTGATTCGCGGACTGCTTTTACTCCTCTCTCTCTCCCTCCCTCTCTCTCTCTCTCTCTCTCTCTCTCTCTCTCTCTCTCTCTCTTTGTTTCATTATCTTCTTTCACCATTTCATTCGTTTATTATAATAATTTGTTATAAATAAAAAATAAATAAAATTATTGAAAGTATGTTGATGCATTCACCCATGTCATAAGGACCTCATGGCCAATGACATTAAATTGTCTCTCTATCTCGCTCCCTTCCTCTCTCTCTTCTCTTTTATTTGAAGTATTATTTTTGTTGGGACCTACAACCTTCAAGTCTCCCTCCATCTCTCTCTTTCTCTACTTTACTTTTATACGTAGTTTATGCCCCTCTCTCTCTTCTCCACTTGGTTTAAATAATCTTTAATTATTCAACAATACACATGATTACAATGCAATGAATGACAAAAGAGCATCAACAAGCTTGAAGCTTATACTGTGACTCACAACATTGCACTTCAATTTTATCATGACGGCTGATGAACCATATTATCAATTGTATCAAATAACATTCATAAACAGTAAGTAATGAAATAAGACAAATAAACAAACAGTACATAATACAGTAAAATAATGCTAATATCAATATTAACATGAGATTAAATTTATTATCACCTGAGTAATTGACCTGATAGAAGAAAAACACGAAGGAAAGAAAAAAAAAGAAGAAGAAAATTTAGAAGAACCCCCCCCCCCTAGCCCCCCTCCCCTCCCCCTCCGTCCCCCCTCCTACTTTCCCCCCACATACTGCATTTTCCATTAACGCACAAATCTGTGTGTTTGCTTCTGAAGTACTGGACGATATGTTTACATGTAGGGTTTCTGTGTGTTTACTTCTGTCTGCGTTCTGTTTGTGTGCCTGGACTTGTCTCCCTTCTTTGTTTGATTTGTAAATGTCTATGTATTTCTTTCTTTCTTTCTTTCTTTCTTTATTCATTTATTTTTGTACTCATGTCGTGTGCACTGAGCATTACTGTATTCTGATGAAATGCGTAATAGGAATGAACTATCATCATCATCATCGTCGTCATCGTCGTCGTCTCATTTCTTCTTCTCTTCGTTATTATTATCATCATCATCATCACAGTCACCATCATAGTCATCATTAATTAATGCATCTAAGAGAGAAATGAAAACGAGAAAGTGGATATTTCTGTGTGTCGTGCGCATGTGTATGTGTATGCGTGCGTGCATGCGATCGTGCGATTGTGCGTGCGCGCGCGCGTGTGTGTGTGTGTGTGAGTGTGTTTGTACGTATGTACATTGGATATGTGTGTCTGTTTGTGTGTGTGTGTGTGGGCGTGTGTGTGACTGACTTTCGTCCAACGACGCTGGGTGGTCCAACGTGACTGGCGGTATGTCCGCGGTGAGAGAGAAGAGAGTCGTGCGTTACACAGTGCTGATACATAGCGGTTTGGGGGTGTTGGGTTTTTGTTTTTTTTGCATCGTTCTCAGAATCACCGTGCACTCCTCCCTCCGACCCTCCTGACCTCCGACCTTGGTGACACGGGGTCACGTTCAGGGATCACTGATGGTACATGGCCGTTCACTTGCTGACGTGCCACTTGGCAATTTTGCTGGCGTAAAAGAACAGAAAAAATTCGGTAAAAGCGTGCGTGTGTGTGTACGTGTGTGTGTGTGTGTGTGTGTGTGCGTGTGTGTGTGTGTGTTGTTTGTGTGTGTTGTTAATTATGTGTGAGAGAGATGCTTCCTCTGATCTGGCAAAATTCCCCCAACACTTCTCCCACACCACCATCCATCCCGTCTCTCCACGTCCAGCCCTACAACCTCATCCCCCTCCCTCCCCCAACTCATTCCTATGCCCCCGCACCCCCATCCACCCCTCAAAGTCCCTGAACTCTTCACAGAGACCCGTCAAACGACAGCGACGACCTGTCCTTCTCACACACACACATCTGACAAACGTGATACCGTGAGAATTGCTCGGCCTGCGTCCCTTTGTCATCATCATCATAGTCATCCTCGTTTTCTGCTGATAACCATCGTGACCTTTTTTTTTTTTTCTTTTTCTTTTTTGCGATCCCAACCCCTTGACAGCTCGTCTCGTGCGCACGCGCGCGGGTGAGATTAAACTCAAAGGGATTATCAAAAAAAAAAAAAAAGTGTGTTCATCCTCTCCGTGTGTCGAAATGTATGTCTCTCTCTGTCACTGTCTCTCTCTCTCTCTCTCTCTCTCTCATGTATGTCTCTCTCTCTCTCTCTCTCTCTCTCTCTCTCTCTCTCTCTCTCTCTCTCTCTCGTTTCTCTCTCTGTGCCTGTTTGTGTGCGCGCGTGCGCGTGTGTGTGTGCATGCGTGTGCACGTGTGTGTGTGTGTGTGTGTGTGTGTGTGTCCGTCCGCAGTTGCGTGGAGAGTGTGCCGTGATTGCGTGCAGGCGGATGTGAGTGCAGACGTGTGTAATATCATCGTGCACAGGTCTCTCTCCTCCCTCCGCCTCGCTCTGATAATGACAGGAATGCGCTCGGAATTTTTCGCTCGTTTTTTTTTTTTTTTTCTCACCACGCGGGCCTGTTATATATCCCACGCAGTGAGGGTGATGGAGATGATAATGACGGTGATGACGATGACAACATTGATGATGATGATGGGTGGTGGTAGTGATGGTGGTGTTGACGATGACGATGGTGATGGAGATGACGATAATTAGAACGATGACGGTCGGAAGTACACGCTTTGCCGTTACGCGCGCGCGCACACACACACACACACACACACACACGCACACAGAGCCTGAGTCTCACTCACGATAAAAAAAACAAACAAACGCACATAGCTCCCCAATCCCCCACCCCATCCCCACACACAGATACCCCCCTCCTCCCCCCCACCGCACCCCCCCCACACACACACACACACACACTCAAGTGGTCATCGCCTCATGTCAATGTCTTCCCAGGGACAGTGCCCAGTTCACACGTTGAACAGAGACCTCAGTGTGGTGCTGACACTGATTACAGTCGTTAGTCCTTGGGAGAAGAGAAAAGCTCTTGAACTCGTTCCGTCAATTGTCCAAATAATATGGCCTCCCCTGTCACCGTCACCCCCACCTTTACCAATCCTCAGACATGTATTATTTCTTCTTCCTTTCTTCAGTAATTTCTTTTGTTAGTTATGTTGCACAGTAATAACTATGCTGGTCTGTGCTCCCTCCCTGTCCCCTCCACCCCCCGCACCCCCACACCACCTTACTCTACCTCCACTATTCTGTGGGAATAGAACGGCCACTGGAACTTAGGGATTAGTGTGTGTGTGTGTACGGGCGGGGGTGTGGGGGTTGGGGGGTGGGGCCGTCTGTGTCTGTCTGTGTGATTGTCTGTGTGTATCTGTGCGTTTGTAAATGTGTGTGCGTTTGTATGTACGTTGTGTGTGTGTGTGTGTGTGAGAGAGAGAGAGAGAGAGAGAGAGAGAGAGAGAACGTGTGCACGCGCGCGCGCAAGTCTCTCCAAACGATTTCAAAGAAACAAACGACACCCATGGAACGCGAGTCCACAGGCTCAACCAGTCACACCCGCTCACCAATTTCCGCTAAACATGCAAAAGAACACTGACACACTTATCACGGGCAAACAACAAGACCACATGGAGAACCTTATTCAACTTTGTCTTTCGCATCGCAAACATACACGTTTCGGTCCAAGGGAGTACATAGATTTGAATCGACTAAAGCAAATATTTGCTTTTTTCTTGGCAGCAGTTGGTGATGTGGGTAGAAGAGCAGAGGGTCTTTATTACGGGATAATTGTTTAGCCAAGGTAAACTTCCTTTTTACGGCGGCAAACGCCTCCTTATGCAATCGAAACGCCGTGAAAACGAAACCGTCCAAACTCTGAGCCCGCTTTTGTAAACTGGCGGCATCGTCTATTCTCTTCGTGTGGATTATGTAGTGGGTGTGTGGGACAGAACTGAGAGAGAGAGAGAGGGGGGGGCGGTGCGGGAGGGGGGTGGGGGGGGGGCAAGGGAGAATACATACATTTTTTTCTCTCTCTCTAGCTCTCTCTTATAGCATGTTACAAACAACACTAGCACAGAGAAATAGAGAGCAATGATACGTACAAATGTTTTTATTCATTGAAATCAATATTTCAAACAGAGAAGTATATTAAGATTATAACAAATAAATGGCATAAAATCTGTTTTTGAGAAGCTCAGATTGAGAGCGCTTGGACTGAATGCCAACAAGATGTTTCGATTCAGACGTAGCAACATATCCTTGCCCAATGTGAGGCGAAAGCCTACCAGATGATGAAAAAAAAAAGAAAAAAAAAAAAGATACGATGAATTGCGAAAAAACTGTACCATTTTGAATACAGCTCCAGCGCAGAGAAAAGATTTGTTCGGCATACTGATGACAGAAAATGAAGATATGATACTTCCACTCGCAAAAAAATGTATCTGAGGCAATAAATATACGGAAAACGTCCATCAACGGTCCAAATACTCATTAATTAATTAAAAATCAGCATGGGTTCTGAGGGAAAAAGCATAGATAAAAAAGGGCTACATTTGAATGGTCAATCTCGACACTGAAATTATTTGCTGTGTTCGTACTGATATTGATGTGTTTGTTTTGATATGATGTGTGTCGATGTTACATGCGTAAATATTTATTATATTATTTATCTGTACTTTATTTTCTGTGTACTGTCCAAACCTTGGAGACAAACAACTGAAAAATGACACATTACCCCCCTGTCACATGTACTTTAAGCTAGTGCCAAAGTGTAGTAAATCTCTTATTAGTTTATGTTGTTTCAATTCTGTTTTTTTTTCCTTTCTGTTCCACTTTAGCTATTTTGCACCATTTTGTTCTGATTAGTACCAACTATGTCACCAGAGCTTTTCAGCGAATGACATTAAACATTTCAGTGTTCACTGTTCAGTGTTCTCTCTCTCTCTCTCTCCCTCTCTCACCAACTCACAGACACAGACATACATGGGCAGGCAAACACACACACATTGACTGACTCTTCCTCTGTCTGTCTCCCTCTTTCGGGGTCTGAGGACCTCCACACACACACACACACACACACACACACACACACACACACAGGGGACAGGCAGAAGACAAGAGTGCACAAAGCGGTCACTTGCATTCCAAAGCGGGCAATTTTTTTCTTGGAGACGACTAGAGAGTCGTGGTCATGACCACTGCGTAATTATAGCCTACCAAAATGCCCCACCCGCCTTTTTTCTTTTTTTTTTTTTTTTTTTTTTACCCGCTAAAATCCGCTTACAAAGCGACGCCTTCCCATCCCCCCATCTATCCAGTTTCCCTTTCTCTCTCTCTAGTCTTTCTCTCTCCTTCTCTCTAAAAAAAAACAAAAACAACCAACAAAAACAACGTTTTCAACCTCTCTGTTTCTCACTTTCTTTTTGTCTGTCTGTCTACCCGTTTGTTGGTCTCTGTCATTGTCATTTGGTTATGTCTGTTCGTCTGTCTATTTGTTTGTCTCTCTGTCATTGTCATTTTGTTCTCTCTGTCTGTCTTTCTCTCTCCGTCAAGCACAGGTGCTTTTTGAGGCGAATCGACCGGACAAAAACGATGACAGCCTGCGGTTCTCTGAACTGTCCCTCAACCCCTGTCGTTCATTCAAAGCCCCACAGAGAGAACGAAGAGTGGCGGTGATTAGGGATCAACACGCCACCCCACAGAGACCAGCTTCCTTCGCTGAGTGGGGGAAAAGGAGGGTGGGGTGGAGAGGGCAAGGGGGCAGAGTGTGTGGGAACGTGAAGCTAAAGGGGGGTGGAAGTGGTGGGGGGGAAGGGAGGTGGCGGATGTGAGGTTGGGGAATACAGGAAGTGTGTGGTTCAGCGTTCTGAAAATAGCAGGTGTAGAAGCTTGTGTTTCTAGATGGTATAACGACGGGCGCACTAGCCGAGTGGTTAAAGCGTTGGACTGTCAATCTGAGGGTTCTGGGTTCGAATCATGGTGACGGCGCCTGGTGGGTAAAGGGTGGAGATTTTTACGATCTCCCAGGTCAACATATGTGCAGACCTGCTAGTGCCTGAACCCCCTTCGTGTGTATATGCAAGCAGAAGATCAAATACCCACGTTAAAGATCCTGTAATCCATGTCAGCGTTCGGTGGGTTATGGAAACAAGAACATACCCAGCATGCACACCCCCGAAAACGGAGTATGGCTGCCTACAGGGCGGGGTAAAAACGGTCATACACGTAAAAGCCCACTCGTGTGCATACGAGTGAACGCAGAAGAAGAAGATGGTATAACTCTGTATATTATATATATATATATATATATATATATATATATATATATATTAATACAGAACAATGAGACTAGCAGAGCAAAGTATGAAACAACAGTAAAGAGGAGTAACTCTCCATTTAAAGGGTGCACAACTTCAATACTGCTCACTGTTCTTTCATTTCGAAAACAAAAAAAATCCATCCAGGCAGTCATGCATTTGTTCTGCATTGTCTGTATCATTCTGTACAGCATTTTCAGACTAAAACCCGGCTGTGCCAGTCTTGAAAGAAAGCTAATTTCCGTTTACACATTTCGTCTGTCGTTGCTGCTGAGTGCGCATGTCAAAATGCTGGGTGTAAGGACAAGTCCGGAACATCCTGTTCTTTGAGGAAGTGTCTGGGCGCCCGTGTGCTTCCAGCTTTGGGCTGCTGAGTGCACATGTCAAAATGCTGGGTGTAAGGACAAGTCCGGAACATCCTGTTCTTTGAGGAAGTGTCTGGGCGCCCGTGTGCTTCCAGCTTTGGGCTGCTGAGTCACATGTGCTGTCATCGCTGAGTGCGCACACCTCGTCATCGTCTGTTCCCGACGGACTACCAAGGTCTGGGTTTGTTCCTCTTATATGCAAACTGCATTTACTGTTATATTTATATTTTTTGTATTCTCTAAACTTGGCACTTTGATCTGATATTCTGACCCAACAACAAGAGCAGTCATTATTATCATTTTTTGTTCAAACAGGAACTTCTTTTGATAAGCATGGAAGTTTCATTTATTTTGCAAACGTTTTTGGTGCAGATAGTAAAAAAAGGGAAATTACTCTGTAATTAATGCTAGGGGACTTAATTCGAATCTGGTTAGGACTTTTTTTTTCTTTCTTTTCTTTTTTTAACGCGAAGCTTTATAATAACAAATACAGAACACATTTAACGATTAGATTTTTTTTAAGTGTATCACAAGTGAGTCTTGAAGGCCTTGCCTCTCTTGTTTACCTCTGTGCTAGCTGAAGTGGTAGCGTAACAGCATGGAATTGGAAGTTGTGTACCTTTTGAATGGAGAGAGTCACTTCTCTTTACTGTTGTCTAAATACCATAACCTTCAAAACAAATACCTATCCTTGTTCTGTTTATAATTTCTAGATTTCCCAACCCACACCCAATAATGCCAAAGAACCAGCCTTACATTTTTTGATTTTTCAAAACAATTACGTACCTTTTTCTTGAACCAAGCATTGAAACGTTGGGATACCGGGCTGTGTACTGAAGCAATCGCGGGAAACACAAAGAATGCTTTTCTTGAAGTTGGAAGTCCTTCCAAAGGAAAGGGAAAATCTGAGTCTGTCACACACACACACACACACACACACACACACACACACACACACACACACACACACACACACACACACACACACACGCACGCACACACACACACGCACGCACACACACACACACACACACACACACACACACACACACACACAACCAAACAACAAACGCGCGCGGCAGGGGTGGAGAGGGTTGATGTGAAGGAGCTGTTAGAGACCGATATAAAGACATAATTACAGATAAGGCCATGCAGCGAAAAAGGCAGATATAAAGAATGTGAAACGGGACACGAAATCAAACACAACTGTGATCAAGGTACCACATGGGACTTGTATCAATAAGCCCAACTGTGAACGGAACCAACCAAGAGAAAACAAGAGAGGCAAGGCCTTCAAGACTCACTTGTGATAAATTAAGTCCCCTACCATTAATTACAGAGTAATTTCCCTTTTTTTACTATCTGCACCAAAACGTTTGCAAAATAAATAAAAATTCCATGCTTAGCAAAAGAAGTTCCTGTTTGAACAAAAAATGATAATAATGACTCCTCTTGTTGTTGTGTCAGAATAAGAGGTCAAAGTGCCAAGTTTAGAGAATACCAAAAATATAAATATAACAGTAAATGCAGTTTGCATATAATTAGGCTTCTTTTTTATTTTCTTTTGTGTCCATCCCAGAGGTGCAATATTGATTTAAACAAGATGACTGGAAAGAACTGAGTTTTTCCTATTTTATGCCAAATTTGGTGTCAACTGACAAAGCATTTGCAGAGAAAATGTCAATGTTAAAGTTTACCACAGACACACAGACACACGGACACACACACACACACAGAGACAACCGAACACCGGGTTAAAACATAGACTCACTTTGTTTACACAAGTGAGTCAAAAAAAGAGAGAGAAAGATAAGAAACACAACTGTGGTCAAGGTACCACACACGGGACTTGTATCAATAAGCCCAACTGTGAACGGAACCAACAAGACAAAAAAAGAGAGAGAGAAAAAGATGAGAACATCGGATTCAAAGGAAGCCAGCAGGTTTGGAGGGACAGTGACCCTAAATGTTCAGTCACATCAAGCGACAGCTTACCACGCAAGACAGCTAGGAAAATCGGTGGCAATAATGTAAGCATTATGGAAGAATCTTAAACCGACAACGAACCAACCATGCGTTATCCTTAGGATTTGTCTACCGCGCAGAATAAGCCTCTCTCTCTCTCTCTCTCTCTCTCTCTCTCTCTCTCTCTCTCTTACTGACACTAGTTTATTGAATAGGCCTATTCAGTAAACCATTGTCAGTCTCAGTGTCAGTGTCAGTGTCAATGTCAATCTCTCTCTCTCTCTCTCTCTCTCTCTCTCTCTCTCTCTCTCTCCCTCTCTCTACTTTTTCTTGCTTTTTTTCAGTCTTCTTGCATTTCCTAGATTAGTTTATACGTTTCTCTTCGAGGGTAGGATGAACACAGGCCGATAAGTTCCTTTTCCCTCAATAAAAAAGTTTCGATTTCGATTTCGATTTCTCTCTCTCTCTCTCTCTCTCTCTCTCTCTCAATTCCACGCCCTTGCACCCTTCAGTCATGCACGGTTTTCTTTTTATTTTTTTTTCCCCTGAGCTGAGAAAGTGGAACCACACCCCTCGTTCTGGCGTCAACGTGTGCGCACTAATGCACATACGCTTCGCCACATCCATGGCACCACGGATTTTTTTTGTTCCCTTTTCTTCTCCTCCGCGAGACTATTGAAGACAACCATTTCTTCACGACACCCCCCCCCCCCCCCCACCACCACCCTTTTTTTGTTGTTGTTGTTGTTGTTGTTGTTGTTGTTGTTGTTGGTGGGTGCCACTTCCCATGACCTATAACACAATGGTGTACTTTAAACACACACACACACACACACACGCTCTCTCTCTCTCTTTCTCCCTCTCGCTCTCTCTCTCTCTCATGCATAATTCATAGCTTTGATCTCCTTTTTTCTCTAGACCCCATTTTTATCACCGTCAATCAGTTGGGCGATCTTTTTGATGCTGACGCTGTACAGCCTTCCTTTGCTCACGAACTGTTCAGTCGTCTCGCTCGCGGGACTGCATTTTTTTCTCATGCATTGGGCCTCTTGATCCCCGAAACGGAATGGGACAAAAAAGACCCTGGCTTTTTCCTTTCAAGTGAGGCTGTTCTTGGAGAAGAACCAACAGTTGGCTTGCTGTTGTTGTCGTCGTCGTTCACGTTGTTGTTGTTGTCGTTGTTGTTGCTGATGTATTTTTTTTTTTTTATTTTTTTTTCTTTTTTTTTTAATGTCCTGCTGATGGAAATGCGTGTGTTGACGAAAATTAAATGCCTCTGAAAAAAAACAAACCAACATATGACGTTGCCTCTGTGTTGAAAAACCCCCAACAAACTATGACGTCTTAGCGTTCCATTTATTTGGTCACTACCATTTGCTGTGGTTGTGGCGGTGCAGTACTGGTCCTGGTTGTGGCAGTACTGGTCCTGGTTGTGGCGGTGCAGTACTGGTCCTGGTTGTGGCAGTACTGGTCCTGGTTGTGGCAGTACTGGTCCTGGTTGTGGCGGTGCAGTACTGGTCCTGGTTGTGGCAGTACTGGTTGTGGCGGTGGGTGCAGTATTGGTCCTGGTTGTGGCGGTGCAGTACTGGTCCTGGTTGTGGCGGTGCAGTACTGGTCCTGGTTGTGGCAGTACTGGTCCTGGTTGTGGCGGTGCAGTACTGGTCCTGGTTGTGGCGGTGCAGTACTGGTCCTGGTTGTGGCAGTACTGGTCCTGGTTGTGGTGGTGCAGTACTGGTCCTGGTTGTGGTGGTGCAGTACTGGTCCTGGTTGTGGCGGTGCAGTACTGGTCCTGGTTGTGGCGGTGCAGTGCTGGTCCTGGTTGTGGCGGTGCAGTGCTGGTCCTGGTTGTGGCGGTGCAGTACTGGTCCTGGTTGTGGCGGTGCAGTACTGGTCCTGGTTGTGGCGGTGCAGTGCTGGTCCTGGTTGTGGCGGTGCAGTACTGGTCCTGGTTGTGGCGGTGCAGTGCTGGTCCTGGTTGTGGCGGTGCAGTGCTGGTCCTGGTTGTGGCGGTGCAGTACTGGTCCTGGTTGTGGCGGTGCAGTGCTGGTCCTGGTTGTGGCGGTGCAGTACTGGTCCTAGTTGTGGCGGTGCAGTACTGGTCCTGGTTGTGGCGGTGCAGTTGTGGCGGTGCAGTACTGGTCCTAGTTGTGGCGGTGCAGTACTGGTCCTAGTTGTGGCGGTGCAGTACTGGTCCTGGTTGTGGCGGTGCAGTTGTGGCGGTGCAGTTCTGGTCCTAGTTGTGGCGGTGCAGTTCTGGTCCTTACACCAAAAGTAGAAACTAGCAGCAGCCCAGAGGTGTGTGTGTGTGTGTGATGAGGGATGGTGGCGAGTTGTGGGGTGGAGCGGGGTGGGGTGGATAGAAAGCTGATTACCCCATCAACTGACCACCCATGTACCGCTTAGAATAGTTTCTATGCTTCGGGACTGAACACTACCCCCCCAAGCACCCCCCATGCCCCCTTTCCCCTCCCCCTTGGGAATGATCTACTAGCTTTTACCCAGAACTTCAACAATGTCGGTCCCCCCCCCCACTCCCCCCCCCCCCCCCCCCCCCCCCCACATTATAGTGTTGTCAGGCAGCAGAGAGGGGGACATTAATAATCTTGGAAACAGCTAGACTACGGCTCCTCCTCCAACCACCGCCGCTCTTTGTTAGGCTGTTGGCATGGATGTTGTATGTGAACGGAAATCCCCTGGTCTCCTTGTTTTCTCTCTCTCTGTCTCTCTCGCTATTTCCACCCTTTTCATACGTAGACATTTTATAACTGTCGCCTGTTTTCAGGATCAGGATCAGGATTTGGGGCGTTGTTTTATACAACTTAGCCATTTTTGGCTTTTTATGCCCCTTCAAATTTACTCCTTTACATTGTTGGTCAGGTCGTTGACTAGCTCAGTCATTTTATCCATCAAAGTCATATTTCGCTTTTGTCAATAACTCGTGTTCATCTATGAGGTTCATAAAAAGTATTTATACCAGGTGCACGTTTGATATTGTTTGTTAATTTGTTCCAGTAATTTGTTACTCTGTTACTAAATGTAAACTTTCTGAGATTTGTTCTGGAATACTGCTTAAATATTTTGTCTGTACTGTTTCTTGTAGTGTCTACCTTTGGAGTACCAAAAAAAAGCATGCTTTGTTTACATCGTCAAACCCATTTAATATTTTGTACGTCTGTTTTGTTGTGTATGAACGGAACTCTTCTTATCTGCTCCCCCCCCCCCCTCCTCTCTCTCTCTCTCTCTCTCTCTCTTTCCCTCTTTCTCTAGCCATTTCATTCGTGGATACTTATAAAATAATCAATCCTTCCTCTGTATCGTAGTCCTCCAACTCCTGTCTTTCCACACATGGCTTTGCCTGATCCCCGGCTTCCTCTGTCGTCTTCTATCCTTCCTCCCTTCCTTTCTTCCTTCCTTTCTGTCCATCTCTCTTCGCTCACGAGGATTCCTACGTTCCCTCCCCTCGTCCACCCACCTCTTCCCCAGCCCCACCCGGACAGTCCTTTGTCAACAACGCACGGGGTATACTAAATGTATAACTGTTCGGTTGCCGGGATATGAGATAAGCACGCCAGTTAGCCAAGCAAGGTCTTGGCAACAGTGACAAAAGCTTTGGCAGTTACTTCGTCTGGTGGGAAGGCACTTTAAATCACCGTACCCGTGCCAGTAAACTTTTAATCTCAGTTCACAGGGAGACAGTTGGGGGGGGGGGGGGGGGGGGGGGGCCACAGACAGTTGGACAGGGAATGAAAACCAGCCGCGATTTAAACGATGTTATAACAATTATTTTCTTGACAAAAAAAAAAAAAAATCAATCTTTCTTCCACTTGTCAAGCCCGCCCACGTAATGATGAACGGATTCAGATTTTTCCGGTGGTTGTTTTTTTGTTTGTGTGTCTGTGGGTGCGTGCATGCATTGTGTGTGTGTGTGTGTGTGTGTGTGTGTGTGTGTGTGTGTCTGTCTGTCGGTCTAAGTGTAAATGTGGGTACGTGCGTGCTGGCATTCATGCGTGTGTGTGTGTGTGTGTGTGTGTGTGTGTGTGGCTGCTCGAGGAAGGCGTGGGAAAAGGCGTGCGGGGTGGAGTTGTGTGGCAGGAAATGAAATGAGTGGAAACACGGAGCAGTCCTCAAACCATTCAGTCCGTCCCCCCCCCCCCCCGCCCCCCCCTTCCCCCCCTCCCCCCCCCCCCCCTCATGTACCCTGCCCATCAAACGTGCCGCACACCACTCCCTTACCCGCCACACCCACCCCTGCAAACATTTGCCCTGACGCCACCCCCACCCCTCCACGCCACGCCACGCCACGCCAACTGGTCACCCCTTACTACGTGCTACCTTTCCACACCCACACCTTCACCCTGCCTTCCATGCCGGCCCATCAGCTCTGTCCACACTTCATACAGCTCCTCACGCATCGCAGCCGCCTTGGACAAACTCGAAATGCAAACGAGTTTCGTCAGAAGCAACAGGGAGTGGCTCGATGCACTCATAATAATTATAAAACTGCCCGCGCCCCTACTCCCCCCCAAACCCTCCCTGCCCGCGCCCCTACTCCTCCCCCCCCCTGCCCGCGCCCCTACTCCTGCCCCCCCCCCTGCCCGCGCCCCTACTCCCTCCCCACCACCCTGCCCGCGCCCCTACTCCTCCCCCCCCCTGCCCGCGCCCCTACTCCTGCCCCCCCCCCTGCCCGCGCCCCTACTCCCTCCCCCACCACCCTGCCCGCGCCCTTACTCCCTCCCCCACCACCCTGCCCGCGCCCCTACTCCCCCCCAACCCCCCCCCCCTGCCCGCGCCCCTACTCCCCCCCAACTCCCCTCTGCCCGCGCCCCTACTCCTCCCCACCACCCTGCCCGCGCCTCTACTCCTTCCCCCCCCCCCCCCGCCCCCCCCCAAAAAAAAAAAAAAAAAAAGAAAAAAAGGGGGAATCAGGAAGAAGACTTCGGGGAAAACCTAACGGTTTGACGAGTGGTAGCTTTTCAGATGAACACGGAGACAAGGATCAACAAGCCGACTGCAAGCTAGCGGTTATGCTTGCTAGGTCCTTTCACGTTTCTTTTTCTTCTCTCTTTTTTTCTTTTTTTCTTTAGCTTATTTTTTTTCTTCTTCTTCTTCTTCTCTTTTTTCTCGCGGCGCCGTCGCGTTGAAGTGAAAAATTTTGTCTGTCTGGTCTGTCAAGGGTGAAGGTGATGATGATGATCATCATCAGGTGATTTCATCGGTGTGGATAGGGTGTAGGGGGGGGTGGGGGCGGGGGGCGGGAGGGGGGGGGGGTGGTCGGGGGGGGCGGGGGTTAGTACGAAAGGGACTACTCTCTCTCTCCCTCTCTCTCCCTCTCTCTCCCCCCCTCTCTCTGTCTCTCCCCCCCTCTCTCTCCCTCTCTTTATCTCCCTCTCCTCTCCCTCTCTCCCCCTCTCCTCTCCCTCTGTCTCTCCCCCCCTCTCTCTCTCCCATCTCTCTCTCCCTCTCTCTCTCCCTCTCTCTCCCCCGCTCTCTCCCCCCCTCTCTCTCTCCTCCCCCCCCTCTCTCTCTCCCCTCCCCCTTCTCTCTCTCCCTCTCTCTCTTAGCGGGTGGCCTCATTACCAGCCGTCTTGCCGTCTTCAGAACCACCGCCCGTGAC
>NC_134882.1:47654131-47657217 GCF_041734735.1 Babylonia areolata | reverse complement strand
CCCCCCCCCCCCCCCCCCCCCCCCCCCCCCCCCCCCCCCCCCCCCCCCCCCCCCCCGCACCCCCCCCCCCCCCCCCCCATGTACCCTGTCCCATCAAACGTGCCGCACACCACTCCCTTACCCGCCACACCCACCCCTGCAAACATTTGCCCTGATGCCACCCCCACCCCACCCCTCCACGCCACGCCAGGCCAACTGGCCACCCCTTACTACGTGTGCTACCTTTCCACACCCACACCTTCACCCTGCCTTCCATGCCGGCCCATCAGCTCTGTCCACACTTCATACAGCTCCTCACTCATCGCAGCCGCCTTGGACAAACTCGAAATGCAAACGAGTTTCGTCAGAAGCAACAGGGAGTGGCTCGAAGGGGCAGCTTGTCATGCACTCATACTAATTATAAAACTGACAGATTGCTGACTTCTCCGGATGACCGTTCTTAACATGGGTGACCGTTCTCAACGTGGGTGACCGTTCTTAACGTGGCTGACCGTTCTTAACGTGGCTGACCGTTCTTAACGTGGGTGACCGTTCTCAACGTGGGTGACCGTTCTCAACGTGGCTGACCGTTCTCAACGTGGCTGACCGTTCTCAACGTGGCTGACCGTTCTTAACGTGGGTGACCGTTCTTAACATGGGTGACCGTTCTTAACGTGGGTGACCGTTCTTAACATGGGTGACCGTTCTTAACATGGGTGACCGTTCTCAACATGGGTGACCGTTCTTAACGTGGGTGACCGTTCTTAACATGGGTGACCGTTCTTAACGTGGGTGACCGTTCTTAACATGGGTGACCGTTCCTAACGTGGGTGACCGGTGACGGTTCTTAACATGGGTGACCGTTCTTAACATGGGTGACCGTTCTTAACGTGGGTGACCGTTCTTAACATGGGTGACCGTTCTTAACGTGGGTGACCGTTCTTAACATGGGTGACCGTTCCTAACGTGGGTGACCGGTGACGGTTCTTAACATGGGTGACCGTTCTTAACATGGGTGACCGTTCTTAACGTGGGTGACCGTTCTTAACATGGGTGACCGTTCTTAACGTGGGTGACCGTTCTTAACATGGGTGACCGTTCTTAACGTGGGTGACCGTTCTTAACATGGGTGACCGTTCTTAACATGGGTGACCGGTGACCGTTCTTAACATGGGTGACCGTTCTTAACATGGGTGACTGTTCCAAACGTAGGTGACCGGTGACCGTTCTTAACATGGGTGACCGTTCCTAACATAGGTGACCGGTGACCGTTCTTAACGTGGGTGACCGTTCTTAACATGGGTGAGCGTGAGCGGTGACCGTTTTTAACATGGGTGACCGGTGACCGTTCTGAACGTGGGTGACCGTTCCTAACATGGGTGACCGTTCCTAACATGGGTGACCGTTCTTAACATGGGTGACCGTTCTTAACGTGGGTGACCGTTCCTAACATTGGTGACCGGTGACCGTTCTTAACGTGGGTGACCGTTCCTAACATGGGTGACCGGTGACCGTTCTTAACTTGGGTGACCGTTCCTAACATGGGTGACCGGTGACCGTTCTTAACGTGGGTGACCGTTCCTAACATGGGTGACCGGTGACCGTTCTTAACGTGGGTGACCACCATTTTGATCGTCGTTAAATCGGTTTGTCTCAGATGTCTTCTCTTCGGCCCGCCCCTCCTCTTCTGACGACAGAAGTTCACAATCCTTTACAAAAACAAAAAAAACACAACAAAACGTGGCCGTATTTTGACAAAGTAATATGAACTTCCGCCACCCGGACGCCGTTATATGACAGCGAAACCCGAATCGACAGGCCACCTGACTTTCTGTGGCCATCAACTCTTTTTCTTTTCTTAATTCTTACAACTGGCATGCGTGGTATGCACGAGACTGTGTGTGCTTAGATCACACACACACACACACACACACACACACACACACACACACACGCACGCAAACACACACACAATCGCAAACACACAAAAATAAACTTATCTAATCCTTTGACCCCTCTTGGGGCACGAAGAACATAAAATGTCAGCGGTAATTTTACGAAGTAAACACAAACTGCATTGGAAATACATTGTTATACGCTATAAGAAACAGGAGAAAAAAAACTATAACTTTGAAACAAAACTAATATAAAGAATGGTAGTTACTTCACATACATACACACGCACGCACGCACGCACCCTGTGTGTGTGTGTGTGTGTGTGTGTGTGTGTGTGTGTGTGTGTGTGTGTGTGTGTGGAGAACGCTGAATGAAATCCGCCTCATTGTGAAACAATTAAAAGACAACAACAACAAAAGCATATCCCTTCCTCCCTGCTACCCCCACCCCCACCCCCACCCCTGCCCGCGCCCCCACCCACCCCCCACCCCACCCCCCCAAAAAAAAGAAAAAATATTAAAGAAAGAAACAGGAAGAAGACTTCGGGAAAAACCTAACGGTTTGAGGAGTGGTAGCTTTTCAGATGAACACGGAGACAAGGATCAACAAGCCGACTGCAAGCTAGCGGTTATGCTTGCTAGGTCCTTTCACGTTTCTTTTTCTTCTTTTTTTTTTCTTTTTTTCTTTAGCTTTTTTTTTTTTTTTTTTTTTTTTCTTCTTCTTCTTCTCTTTTTTCTCGCGGCGCCGTCGCGGTGAAGTGAAAAATTTTGTCTGTCTGTCTGTCAAGGGTGAAGGTGATGATGATCATCATCATCAGGTGATTTCATCGGTGTGGATAGGGTGTAGGGGGGGTGGGGGCGGGGGGCGGGGGGCGGGAGGGGGGGGGTGGTCGGGGGGGCGGGGGTTAGTACGAAAGGGACTACTCTCTCTCTCCCTCTCTCTCCCCCCCCTCTCTCTGTCTCTCCCCCCTCTCTCTCCCTCTCTTTATCTCCCTCTCCTCTCCCTCTCTCCCCCCTCTCCTCTCCCTCTGTCTCTCCCCCCTCTCTCTCTCCCATCTCTCTCTCCCTCTCTCTCCCCCTCTCTCTCCCCCCGCTCTCTCCCCCCCTCTCTCTCTCCTCCCCCCCTCTCTCTCTCCTCCCCCCATCTCTCTCTCTCTCCCCTCCCCCTTCTCTCTCTCCCTCTCTCTCCCATCTCTCTCTCCCTCTCTCTCC
>NC_134882.1:47629131-47646631 GCF_041734735.1 Babylonia areolata | reverse complement strand
TGTGTGTGTGTGTGACGGTGCTGTGACTCAGAAAGTTATTGTTTCACAAAGTGAGGCTGCATTTGTACCACACACACACACACACACACACACACTCCATGTGTATTCATTCTTTAGATCTTCGTTTATCGGAAGCTTCCAATAAATTCGGACAACTTACCTTGAAAGGTCGTACCTTTTGCGTGTAATTTGAATTCTTTCTTTAGTTTTTAGGCGTGTGATTTCTTCTCGTTTTTTCTGAAACATCCGCCAAAAAAAAGTAAATGAATAAATAAATAGATAAATAAATAAATAAATACCTCAGTAAAATGAACTGACTTAAATAAAGGTTGTGTTTTATAAGTTATTAAGTGTGTGATTTCTTTCTTTTTGCTCTTGCTAATGATGTTTTTTCAACATCTTACAAAAAAAATGTGTGTTCAGTAAAAATCAACCAAATCATAGACTATGTTTTCCCGGCTTTCAGTTTGTATGCTTTAAGTATGTGTTTCTTTTTTTTTTTCCTCTTTTCTTTTTTTACGTACTTTTTATGATGTATTTTAACATATGACATAAGAATCAACGCCCGAATGTATCCAGTTAAAATGTAAAGACACACACACAGAAACACAGACACAGACACACACAGACACAGACACAGACACACACAGACACACACACACACACACACACACACACACACACACACACACACACACACACACACACACACCACAAATGTAAAGTCACCGACGTTTCAACCTGCCAAGTTTACTGACCTCGAATTAGTCATACTTAGTGGGAGGTAGACTAAAAGAATCTTGGTAAAAGTCGACTTACGTGGGATGAAAGAGGCGACGTATTGAGCCACAGGCTCTTCTTCAGGCAAATGAAATACTTAAGTTTGCTTCATGCACTGAAAACAAACAATCAAAAAGAACCAATACAACAAGAAACAGGGAAACGAAAGAATAAGAAAGCGGGGAAAGCGTTATCGTTCACGAGGTGTGTGTGTGTGTGTGTGTGTGTGTGTGTGTGTGTGTCTTTGTGTGTGTGTGTGTGTGTGGCGAGAGAGAGAGAGAGAGAGAGACAGACAGACAGAGGCAGAGCAGAGACAGATCCGTTTGACTTGCCTTTCTTGTCTTGAGGAAGGAAAACAAAGAAGAAACAACACAGAAAGCAACAGATGAGGAAGGAAAACAAAGAAGAGACAACACAGAAAGCAACAGATGAGGAAGGAAAACAAAGAAGAAACAACACAGAAAGCAACAGATGAGGAAGGAAAACAAAGAAACACAGAAAGCAACAGATGAGGAAGGAAAACAAAGAAGAAACAACACAGAAAGCAACAGATGAGGAAGGAAAACAAAGAAACACAGAAAGCAACAGATGAGGAAGGAAAACAAAGAAGAAACAACACAGAAAGCAACAGATGAGGAAGGAAAACAAAGAAACACAGAAAGCAACAGATGAGGAAGGAAAACAAAGAAGGAACAACACAGAAAGCAACAGATGAGGAAGGAAAACAAAGAAGAAACAACACAGAAAGCAATAGATGAGGAAGGAAAACAAAGAAACACAGAAAGCAATAGACGAGGAAGGAAAACAAAGAAGAGACAACACAGAAAGCAACAGATGAGGAAGGAAAACAAAGAAGAGACAACACAGAAAGCAACAGATGAGGAAGGAAAACAAAGAAACAACACAGAAAGCAACAGATGAGGAAGGAAAACAAAGAAGAGACAACACAGAAAGCAATAGACGAGGAAGGAAAACAAAGAAGAGACAACACAGAAAGCATCAGATGAGGAAGGAAAACAAAGAAGAGACAACACAGAAAGCAACAGATGAGGAAGGAAAACAAAGAAACAACACAGAAAGCAACAGATGAGGAAGGAAAACAAAGAAGAGACAACACAGAAAGCAATAGATGAGGAAGGAAAACAAAGAAACACAGAAAGCAATAGACGAGGAAGGAAAACAAAGAAGAGACAACACAGAAAGCATCAGATGAGGAAGGAAAACAAAGAAGAGACAACACAGAAAGCATCAGATGAGGAAGGAAAACAAAGAAGAAACAACACAGAAAGCAACAGATGAGGAAGGAAAACAAAGAAGAAACAACACAGAAAGCAACAGATGAGGAAGGAAAACAAAGAAGAAACAACACAGAAAGCAACAGATGAGGAAGGAAAACAAAGAAGGAACAACACAGAAAGCAACAGATGAGGAAGGAAAAACAAAGTAGCCAAAAAAACAAAACAAAAAAAAGGTCTTTACATCCGTCCATCCATCTACTGTGCTGGGAGCTGCACGGGAGGAGTTGACATGACTGTTATGGGCCGTTTGTGGTGTGTGTTGTGAGGCTGGAGGGGGGGGGGGGGGCGTGGGGGGAGGGGGGGGGGGCCAGGGGAGCGGTAATCTTGTTACGGGGCAGTTTATATTGGCCCCACGAGACTGCCTGCAGAATGGGGGCCTGGGGATTATAATATAAACGTGACGGTGTGTGTGTGTGTGTGTGGGGGGGGGGGGGCTATGGTACATGGTGTCTCCTTTCCGTCCACCCACCCTTTTCTCTTGATTTTAAACACACACACACACACACACACAGAGAGAGAGAGAGAGAGAGAGAGAGAGAGAGAGAGAGAGAGACGCACAAACGGATAAGCACACTCATACATACAGGCACGTAGTCATATGCACTCACTCATACACACATAATTATACACACACACACACACACACACACACACACACACACACACACACACACACACACACACACACACACACACACACACACACACACACACACACTGAGGGGCGGAGAGAATTGGGGAGAGAGGAGGAGAAAGATTGGGGAGAGAAACACACACACACACACACACACACACACACACACACACACACACAGGCAGAGACAGAACGTGAAAGACACAAGACAAGACAAGACAAGACGTTTTTATTGAACCAGGCCATCTGCCAATGTCGCACTCGATGCTTTCTTTCTTTCTTTTTTTTTTTTTTTTTTTTTTTTTTTCTCTCTCTCTTCTTCTCTTTTCGTGCTCCACTCTTTTAGCGATTTGCAAAAAAATCATCATTGCTTTCCTGAATCTGTCTGTAACTCGGTGTCCGAGAAGAATCGCCGCCCGTCAGATGCTGTGGTTGCCATCATCAGTCACAGAACTGGTGCCATGATCTGTGGAATGCTCTTGATACTTTACTTACTTCGCGTCTTGTCCCCTGTCAAACCGTAAGGTACCCATCGGACATTGACGGGCGTAAAGTCGGTGGAGAGAGAGAGAGAGAGAGAGAGAGAGAGAGAGTGTGTGTTTTTTTCTTTTCATTCTTTCTTTAGTTTAATCTTCTTTTCACTGTTAAGTGATATCAGGCTGTGTGTGTGTGTGAGTGTGTGTGAAAGAGAGAGGGGGAGAGAGAGGAAAGAGAGAGAGAGACAAGTGGGAGAGAGAATTGGGTACAGAAAAAAGAAAGGGAAAACAGAGACACAGATTGAGTGAATGAAAGAACTTCTTGTTGACCATGAAACACGTTGACGGTTATATTATTCTGTTCCCTCTCCGACAGAAAGTCGCCACGACATATATCGGGTGTATATATATATATATATATATATATATATATATATATATATATATATATATATAAGCACACTCACACATACACGCACGACGTGATGACGCTGTATGTATGTATATATCTATTTTTATCTATATCTATATCGGGTGAACCGCTTTTTGACAAGTATTTTCTCAGTGATAGAGAAACCGAATTCATTGAAAAAAATTTTCACACAGTAACCTTGTTGTTAACTGTTGGCTCTGTTGTTACACAGGACGCTGGGGGTAGTGGTGCTGGAGCTGTTCACACAATGCCTAGTTGTGTGACTTCTTTTACATATATATATATATATAGTGGAGTGATGGCCTTGAGGTAACGCGTCCGCCTAGGAAGCGAGAGAGAATCTGAGCGCGCTGGTTCGAATCACGGCTCAGCCGCCGATATTTTCTCCCCCTCCACTAGACCTTGAGTGGTGGTCTGGACGCTAGTCATTCGGATGAGACGATAAACCGAGGTCCCGTGTGCAGCATGCACTTAGCGCACGTAAAAGAACCCACGGCAACAAAAGGGTTGTTCCTGGCAAAATTCTTCTAGAAAAATCCACTTCGATAGGAAAAACAAATAAAACTGCACGCAGGAAAAAATACCAAAAAAAATGGGTGGCGCTGTAGTGTAGCGACGCGCTCTCCCTGGGGAGAGCAGCCCGAATTTCACACAGAGAAATCTGTTGTGATAAAAAGAAATACAAATACAAATACAATATATATATATATATATATATATATATACACTCAACTCTGTGTCGGGCTCTATTCTGAACTGGATCTGGCTGCGTGTGAAGTGTGTGTAGCTGCCGGTGTGAGGTCCCCTGTTTGTGTGTGTGTGTGTGTGTGTGTGTGTGTGAGGGAAGCTGTGCGTCTGTGTGATTGCGTGCAGGCAAATCAGTGCATATTGGTGCAGGAAGTTGAAGGGATCAAGACCGCTGCTCTGACCTCTGTATACCGTGCTGTGTTCTTTTCTGTCACGGGTACTTCTGTTCTCTGTTCTGTTGTGTGTGTGTGTGTGTGTGTGTGTGTGTGTGTGTGTGTGTGTGATTCCGTCAGTAACAATAACATATTGTTCATGTTGCTTGTCTTCCTGATCCCCCCCACCCCTCCCATTCCCCCACATACCCCCCTCCCACCACCACCAACGAAGTACAATTATACCTATACATGCAACAAACAACAAAGTGTCATATCAGTACTTTGATTGTGTAATATATATGTATATGTATATATATACACACGTATGCATATATGTATGTATGTATACGTTCATGTATGTGTGTGTATCATCGAGGTGTTGATGACGCTGTATGTATGTACGTATGTATCTCTCTTGTTGAGATAATTCAGTATTCTGTAATCTGCAATCTATAATCTGCATGTATCACCAAGGTGTTGCCGACAATGTGTTGTTTAAATGACTATAATCCTCCAACGTCCCTCCTCTTGACGTGTCCACAGAGCACAACAGCACACACACCATGCTGTCTCGCTGCTGTCGGGTCTTCTACCGGGCCCGCTCCCGCTCCCAGCGCCGGCGGCTGGTCCTGTGGTTCACGGCGCTGGGGCTGCTCATGTGCCTGGCGCTGTACAACCAGCAGAGCCTGCAGGTCCTCTCGCAGCTCTCGCACGATGCGCGCCATCCCAGGGACGCCTTCCAGGCACAGCCCGACGAGACGGTTGGCCGGCAGCCCCAGGCGCTCAAGCCGGAGAAACTGGCGGCGCCCGTGTCCTCCGACGACGTGGACGAGGATAAATCGGACCTGCGCTCGGACCTGGCGCCGGCGACTGTGCACTTCCTGTGGTGCGGCAAGCGGCCCTTCGAGTTCCGGCACTACATGGCGGTGAAGCGCGCCGAGCACCTGATCCGCCCGGACAAGATCTTCTTCCACTACGAGGCCCTGCCGGAGGTGGACGCCGAGGGCTACTTCCTGTGGTTCAACCGCACGCTGGCCGACCGCGACAACTTCCTCCTCCGGCCGCTCAACTCGTCGCGCTGCGCCATGGAGGGCGCCGAGCGCTACATCACGGTGCTGGACCTGCTGGAGCGCTTCGGGGGCATCTACATCCCCGAGGACGCCATCCTGGTGGACTTCCCCGTGCACCTGCGGAGCGCCGCCATCGTGACGGGCGTGCAGGCCTCCAGCCCCAGCCAGTTCCAGGACGGGGTCATGGCCGCCATGAAGGGTGCCTTCTCCAAGCCCGCCACGGCCGACGAGCTGCTGGTGGTGCTGAGCAAGGGCAGGCAGGACAACGGAGGTATCCAGCCGTGTGGCACCATAGAGCACTACAACCTGGAGGAGGACGGCGACTGCATGTGTGTCAAGGTGGGTGGTGCTGGGGGCATTTTCTGTCGTGGTGGTGGTGGTGACCATTATCATTCTAATGATGATGATGATGATGATTATCGTCTTCGTCGTCGAAGTAGTAGTATCCTTCTCCTCCTCCCCTCCTCCTTCTTCTTCTATCATTATGATCATTGTTATCATTATTGTTGTTGTTGCTCTAATTGATATTGCTATCATCAATTTCATCATCATCATCATCGTCAGCAGCAGCAGCAGCACCAGCAGGAGGAGCATTATTATTAAAATTCTGATTATATAGTAGTTGTTTTTGTTGTGATTATTATTGAATCGGTGGTTGTTGCGGATTATTTTTGTGTATGGAATTTCTATTGTCTTCTAAATTAACATTAAAATGATATTAAAATGATACCAACACTGTGGACTGACGCTCACAAACCTTCCAGGCTGGCGGGCTCGTGGCGTCAGTTTACATTAACGTGTCCGCCACTTCTTTGTGTCTGTCAGCTGAGCTCTTTGAATAGGACTTTCTGATGCGTTTGCGTGCGTTACGAAGAAGGTGCTGTTTTGTGTTGTTTTTTTCTTTCTCGGCCCATATTATTCTCTCTCTCTCTCTCTTATTTATTTATTATTGTTATTAATTTATTATTATTATTATTATTATTATTATTATTATTATTATTATTATTATTATTTCTACTACTACCTTTTTTTAACATTATAGTTATTATTTATTTATTTGTGTAAGCTTATCTATTATTTATTCACCTTATTTTTTTTCTTTTCTTTTTTTTTTCCTCAAGGCCTGACTAAGCGCGTTGGGTTACGCTGCTGGTCAGGCATCTGCTTGGCAGATGTGGTGTAGCGTATATGGATTTGTCCGAACGCAGTGACGCCTCCTTGAGCTACTGAAACTGAAACTGAATCTCTCTCTCTCTCTCTCTCTCCCTCTCCTCTCTCTCTCTCTCTCTCTCTCTCCCCCATCCCCTCCTATCCAACATAACAACACAGTTTCACAGTAGCAGTAACAACAGCAACAACAAAAAAAGCAGCACCAAACAACATAATAATTTATAAACCCTCTACTGAAGACCGCCCGCTCTGAAACAGCCATCATCTGTTGACTGGACTTGTGACGTTCACGCGTCCAGCCACAACAGAAGCCTCCTTGGAAAGACCTCCCCCCCCCCCCTCAACCCCAATCCCCTCCCCTCCCCTCCCCCTCGCCGTCAAAAGAAGAAAAGAAAAAAAAAAAAAAACAGAAAGAAAGACAGCAAAAAGTAACATTGCTTAAGTGCTCTGTATGCCACACATTCCGGACAGCTGAACACCGGGAGGGGACGAATTAGGATGAGGAAGGGGGGCAGGGCAGTTAATTGAGGGGGGAATGGAGTGGAGAGGAGGATGACCTTGATCTGTCGGGACGAACAATGCCTTTCGGACTCCTTCCCTTCCCCCCCCCCCCCAACCCCTCTCCCCCCCCACCCCCAACCCATCACACCCCCTGCCTTGAAAATCTCTTCATCTTTTCGCCTTCTGCCGGCACTCGAGAAATGCGATGGTCAAAGAGATGGCTGTGGACGACACGCACTTGTCTTTCCACCACAGTCGTTTGGGATGACTTGCTTATGTCTCTGTCTCTGTCTCTCTCTGTCTCTGTCTCTCTCTGTTCGTGAAGTTTAGTCCGTACATGCTATAGAAGGGAGAACACTGGGTGTAAAGTAAACAGGTAGAGTATAAAAAATAAATAAATAAATAAATAAAAGAATAAAATAAGATAAAATAAAACAAGATAGAGATTTCCCGGCCTGTCTGTCTTGTCTGTCAGTGTGTGTGTGTCTCTCTCTCTCCAAAATATGTTTATATTTTTATAGAGCAAACAACTGTCGGCATTATTACAAACATGGATATAGCTCGCTCTCTCTCTCTCTCGCTCTCCCTCTCTCTATCTATCTATCTATCTCTCTGTCTGTCTGTCTCTCTATCTATCTCTCTGTCTCTGTCTCTGTGTCTGTCTCTGCCTTTTCTCACCCACTTCTGTCTCTCTCCCTTTTTTTCGTCCCCAATGTTTGCTTCTCAGATACTGGCGTTGTTCTTCATAATGGATGTTAACACGGGAGTCGCCCCCCCCACCCCCCACCCCCCTTTCCACCCCAGTTGTCACGGTAAGAAATGTGGATATCCGTATCATAAGAAAGGCCTAAACAATAAACCCTTCAGACTTCAGAGCTCCCTCTCATCTCTGACTTGAAAAGAAAAAGACAGAAAACAAGAGAGGCAAGGCCTTCAAGACTCACTTGTGATAAATTAAGTCCCCTAGCATTAATTACAGAGTAATTTCCCTTTTTTATTATCTGCACCAAAACGTTTGCAAAATAAATAAAAATTCCATGCTTAGCAAAAGAAGTTCCTGTTTGAACAAAAAATGATAATAATGACTCCTCTTGTTGTTGTGTCAGAATAAGAGGTCAAAGTGCCAAGTTTAGAGAATACAAAAAATATATTTATAACAGTAAACGCAGTCTGCATATAATTAGGCTTTATTTATTATTTTTTGTGCCCATCCCAGAGGTACAATATTGTTTTAAACAAGATGACTGGAAAGAACTGAATTTTTCCTATTTTTATGCCTAATTTGGTGTCAACTGACAAAGTATTTGCAGAGAAAATGTCAATGTTAAAGTTTACCACGGACACACAGACACACACACACAGACAACCGAACACCGGGTTAAAACATAGACTCACTTTGTTTACACAAGTGAGTCAAAAAAAGCAGCTTTCAAACAAAAACGTTCCAGTCCGGTCCAGTTTGTCAACGACACAGTAGGATGTCGAGGACGGTAACAAAAAAAAAAAAAAAAAAAAAAAAAAATGCCCTGGGGGACCTTGCAGACGTGGTACCCTCACTTGACGTGTCGTTCACATCACGCCTCGGGGAGCAGCAGCGTAGGTGCAGGAATGGTGACCACACAGACTGGTCACATGTCGCAAGTGCGTGGCCATGTGTGGGTACTCAGGTGCATCCACCCCCCCCCCCACCCCCCACCCCCACCCCCCCCCCACACACACACACTCATCCCCCCGTCCCCTCCCAGAAACATTTAGCCCGGTGAATTTTGCACTCTTCTGGCTGCAGTCTTTATATTTCTTTTCTTTTTTGTGTGTGTGTGTGGGGGGGGGGGGGGGGGGGGGGGGGGTTAGAGGGAAGGAATGAGGATTTGGAGGATTGGTTTAAATAATCTTTAATTATTCAACAATACACATGATTACAATGCAATGAATGACTAAAGAGCATCAACAAGCCTAAAGCTTATACTGTGCTCACAACGTTGCACTTCAATTTCATCATGACGGCTGATGAACCATATTATCAATTGTATCAAATAACATTCATTTGGAGGATTAATCAGCAACAACAAGAGAGGGGGCGGGTACTTGTGTATAATCTATCCAACAATGTTTGTCTTAATGTTTTCTTGGGAGAGAGAGAGAGAGAGAGAGATTAACCACCACCCCACCACCACCCACCCACCCACACCCCTCGAACACCAAACACAACCTTCACCGAACCAAGACCCAAACCTTGAACAAACTGACGTTAAAGGGTGTTAGTCAGTACGTGGTTAACCTCCAGTCCACGGACAAACAGGACTGCTGTCTTCTTTTCACAGCTGTCACGGCTGTCCTGAACTGTGAGAACAGCGCAGTAACTTTCTGAAAGTTCCAGTCTTCCCAACCCCCAGACAACTGACGTTAATAGTTGAGTGTTCTTTTTCAGGAAAAAAAAAAAAGGAAAAGAAAAGAAAAGAAAGGAGTGACCACCCCTGTCCCCCGAAACTTTCATAAAGACAGGGATAATCGGTGCATGCATTAAGATGTCTTAACCCCCCCCCCCCCCCAATAGATAAATAATGAAATAAACAAATAAATAAATTTAAAAAATAATAATAAAAACAAAAACAAACAAAAAAACAAAAACATAAAAAAACAAAAACAACAGTAAAAAACAAACAAACAAAAAACCCACACCAACATTATCTGCAATGAGCATTTCAGAGGGGCTAAGTAAGCTGGATATAATTCAATAAAGCCTATTTCTTAAAAAAAAAAAATTAAAAAAAAGGAAAAGTAAAGATTTACTCTGAATAAACAAACATTGCTTATGTGAAAATAATAAAAGCCGATTCGTTCCAACGCTATCGTTCTTTTCACTCGACCACAAACATCTCTCTCTCTCTCTCTCTCTCTCTCCTGACGGGGTGATAAAAATACGTTTGGTGCACTCGACTGACTCATTTCAGAGTTGGACCTGTAAATCAAACTTATTTCATAACTCTTGGACCACGGCAACAAGAAAACCACCTACCGACCTTTGGAGAGTGACAGCTGTTCAATGCCCCAATCACGTACCTTTGGAGAGTGACAGCTCTTCAATGCCCCAATCGCGTACCTTTGGAGAGTGACAGCTCTTCAATGCCCCAATCACGTACCTTTGGAGAGTGACAGCTGTTCAATGCCCCAATCGCGTACCTTTGGAAAGTGACAGCTCTTCAATGCCCCAATCACGTACCTTTGGAGAGTGACAGCTCTTCAATGCCCCAATCACGTTTGGAAAGTGACAGCTCTTCAATGCCCCAATCACGTACCTTTGGAGAGTGACAGCTGTTCAATGCCCCAATCACGTAACTTTGGAGAGTGACAGCTGTTCAATGCCCCAATCACGTACCTTTGGAGAGTGACAGCTGTTCAATGCCCCAATCACGTACCTTTGGAGAGTGACAGCTGTTCAATGCCCCAATCACGTACCTTCGGAGAGTGACAGCTGTTCAATGCCCCAATCACGTAACTTTGGAGAGTGACAGCTGTTCAATGCCCCGATCACGTAACTTTGGAGAGTGACAGCTGTTCAATGCCCCAATCACGTACCTTTGGAGAGTGACAGCTGTTCAATGCCCCAATCACGTACCTTTGGAGAGTGACAGCTGTTCAATGCCCCAATCACGTTTGGAGAGTGACAGCTGTTCAATGCCCCAATCACGTACCTTCGGAGAGTGACAGCTGTTCAATGCCCCAATCACGTACCTTCGGAGAGTGACAGCTGTTCAATGCCCCAATCACGTACCTTCGGAGAGTGACAGCTCTTCAATGCCCCAATCACGTTTGGAGAGTGACAGCTCTTCAATGCCCCAATCACGTACCTTTGGAGAGTGACAGCTGTTCAATGCCCCAATCACGTACCTTCGGAGAGTGACAGCTGTTCAATGCCCCAATCACGTACCTTCGGAGAGTGACAGCTGTTCAATGCCCCAATCACGTACCTTCGGAGAGTGACAGCTCTTCAATGCCCCAATCACGTTTGGAGAGTGACAGCTCTTCAATGCCCCAATCACGTACCTTTGGAGAGTGACAGCTGTTCAATGCCCCAATCACGTACCTTCGGAGAGTGACAGCTGTTCAATGCCCCAATCACGTACCTTCGGAGAGTGACAGCTGTTCAATGCCCCAATCACGTACCTTCGGAGAGTGACAGCTGTTCAATGCCCCGATCACGTACCTTTGGAAAGTGACAGCTGTTCAATGCCCCGATCACGTACCTTTGGAGAGTGACAGCTGTTCAATGCCCCAATCACGTACCTTTGGAGAGTGACAGCTGTTCAATGCCCCGATCACGTACCTTTGGAGAGTGACAGCTGTTCAACGCCCCGATCACGCAGTTCCTTCAGCTTGTCAAGAGTCAGCGCTCTATTGATCAGTATGGGGTGTCATACGCACTGATTTCTGCAAGACAGAACTCGGGAACGAGAACCATCTGGACTGAATCGAAACCTTGCTGTGTTTGTGTGTGGCCTTATCATTCAAAGCCCGTGCTCAGATAGAGCGCACTGTGTATACACCGTCCCGAAAAAAACCTCTGCCCATTTTTTTTGTGATCCTCGCCACTACATGCCTCCTTTTCAATATTTTGTCAACTGTGTTGTTCACGCTTTGTGTGTGTGTGTGTGTGTGTGTGTGTGTGTGTGTGTGTTGAAGTTTTTAGTTGCATTTTAGTTTTAGATACCAGTTTAGTTTAGATACCAGACACACACACATTCAGTGTTTGTATATGATTGTGTGCATTAACGACAGCTCTGGGTGTAAGACCTCCTTGTCTTCCTGTCGAATTCAATATATTTGTCATGTGACATTTTCAAATAGTACACTGTTTGAAACAGCAGAGTGGTCATAGCCAATACAATGCAATACAACGCAACGCAATGCAACATAACGCAAAGCAACGTAATGCAATGTAATACAATGCAATGTAATGCAGTACAGTATCCTACAGTACAGTACAGTTCTACGCCACACCATGCACAACAATGTTTCCTGCATCCAGAACCTAGCTTTTACGAGTTGAGAATAAGCGCGTGCTTGTAACCGCCCAAACTCTCTAAAAGAGTCTCCGCAGGTCTTTTCTATTTTATTTGAATTCATTTAATTTCATTTCGTCCTATTTCATTTCCTTTATTGAGACGTCCTTCTATAGCACATATTCTTGAAGCTCAAATCGCTTTTATTTCATTTTATCTTATGTCATTCAATTTGATTCTATTCTATTCTATCCTGTTCTGCTTATTTATCTTCATTGTTGTCTTTTTTATTTATTTATTTATCTATTTATTTTATTTTCATTATTGTTATTATTATTATTATTATTATTATTATTATTATTATTATTATTCATTTATTTATTTATTATTATTTTAATTATATTATTATTATTTATTTATTTTATTTTATTTTATTACTTTTTCTCAAGGCCTGACTAAGCGCGTTGGGTTACGCTGCTGGTCAGGCATCTGCTTGGCAGATGTGGTGTAGCGTATATGGATTTGTCCGAACGCAGTGACGCCTCCTTGAGCTACTGAAACTGAAACTGATCTATTCTGTTCTGTTCCGTTTTTCAGGTGACGTCCAACCTGTACCCGAAAGACATTCTGGAGGTGGCCACCCCGTTCGCCACCCTGGCCCGGGTGGCTGCCTACGGGACCCCCCAGTGGCGGCTGGAGCACAGCCTGAAGAACGCCATCCCGCGCATCGCCCACTATGTGTGCATCGACTGCGAGGTCCAGTTCATCACCTTCCTCAGCATGCGGAGCGCCGTGAACGTGGCTGGCCTCAACAAGGTGGGTTTGTTATGTATGTGTAACAGGCGTGTTCCACTCATGACCATCAGAACAGCAGAGGAGGTAACTGCTGTCCCCACTATCTGGGGTGGAATTGATCCTACCCAATGATATGGCGCCACCTCACATTCATGGTTTGAGTATACGCGCCAGCCAACTGGGAATCAGTTCGTGACTAGCTCTTCTGGGAGTCGGTCGTTTGTATCAGTGAATGGTTGTGGAAAGTGTTTTGCCCAAGTAACATCCCCACTCTCTTGGCCAAGAGGGTTTTAGGACAGTCAGCGTTGGGATGGTTCCCAAAAAGGCCAACTAGCCCCCAAGTCTGCAACATTAAAGAGCCAGTGCAATTTTGCTTCCTAGTCTGAGAGTCATAGTCCTTCACAAAAGACTATGCTGTAAATGATTTCCCGTTGCATTGGAGAAACCATTGATAATACAGCTCTCACTTTGCTGTTGGTCCAACTGTAAGCTTATGTCAGTCTATGCTATAAGCTCATACACACTGGCCAAACAAGGTTTCAGCGGACCAGACACGCTGCCCGCGGGAGATGGGTCCTTCCACCGAACAAACAGTAATAAGAGGGAGCTATTTGGGGTTTTATGGGTTTTCTTCTTTCTTTGTTTCATTTTTCTCACCTTCCAGAATCCTGCAATAATGTATTCTTCTACATTTTAAATATGTGATTGCACATGAATCAGTATATACGTAACTGTCGCATTAGAAATTTCAATCGAATTTGTTTAACGTTAAAATCAAAATCTGATCAGACTATCTGTGTGGGTGGGAAGGGTGTGGGGGGCTGGGAGAGGCGGGGAGGGGGGCGGGGGTGAAGGTTGTTTGTGTGTGTGTTTGTGTGTGTGTGTGTGCGCGCGCGCGCGTTTTCCTCCAAAAAAAAACAAACACCAAAAACAGCTGCGTTGAGCAAATCCGCATCGTTCGCCACAGGAAAAAAAAAATCGGTGAAGGCAAGGCGTGGTTTTGTTGTGTGTTTTTTTTTTAATTTCTATACATGCTGCTGTGCCATTACTAACCTCGTTTTTTTCTGGGGCCGCCCGAAGCAGTGAAAAGATGTCACATTCTCTTCAATTACTTCAATTAAAAACAACCATAACTCAAACGACGGGTGTTCAGAGCCACACAGCCAGGCAGAGTCCTGTCACAGCAGGTTTTCCCCTCGTTCCCCCCACCCCGCACTAAACATGACCTACTTCTGTTTTATCGCTGTTGTCAAAAGCTAACGAAGCGAGCAGTCCACAGAACTACTCCTTTTGGTGTGGGTAATCACAGAGCGAATCAAAGCTACGTTGAATTTTCAGAATTACCATAATCATCGCCATCTTTACAACAACAAAAAAAAATCATTTTATTTTCATAGTCTCTGGAAAGGTAGAGATGTGAAGAAACTACAAAACGCGAAGTAAGGTATGAGATATTTACTGACATTTATAAGAATGACTGGATTGGTATCTATCGTTATCTTTACACCTGGGAGGGAGAGAACGAGAGAGGGGTTCGGAAAAAAAATTGTTACGCTGCTCTGGCATTTATCTTCGACTTTGCAAGCACTGCTGGCAAATTTTCGTCGTAAATGATGGTGCAAACCTTCCCACGCCAAGTCTACTCGTCCAACGACTGGAAACATTCATTCCTCCGGATCCCCCCCCCCCCCCCCCCCACCCCACCCCCTCCCCACCCACCCCCACCCACCCCCACCCCCCACCCCCCACCCCCGCCCCGAATTCCCCAGGGGGTACATGGCAGGGTGGGTATAGGGTGGGTACCTGCGGTTTGCTAACTCAAGGAGTACACTGGGCACACTGTCCCTGCAAGGTCTTGACACCCCTCTCAAAACATTCCCAGGACATTTTGCCTCGAGTGTAGTGTTATTTTTTCTCTTTCACGTCTTTGAAGAAATATTTGATGAAACAAAAATAGAAGGGGAGTTGGGGGGAGGAGGGGGGGGGGTCAGGGTGGAAGGGCTGGGTGGAGGGCACAGAGGGAGGAGGAGGGGGAAGCAGGAGGGAGGGAGGGGTGAAGATGTGACTCGTGTGTGTGTGTGTGTGTGTGTGTGTGTGTGTGTTAGGATTAGACAGAAACAGAGGCAGAGAGAGACCTTTTCTCAGAAAATCTTATTCTACGCTTAAAATTGCAGCGCAGCGAAAAAGGCAATACTGTATTTTCGTGAGTTTTCACACCCACCTCCCCTCCCACCCCTCGAAAAACAACATTATCACATTTATACCTTCTGTGACCTTGCCTATGTTGTCGTGATCGCGGAGTGGTTCTATCTGTCTCTTTTTCTCTGTTGTGTCTCTGTCACTCACATTTTTTTATCTCAATGTGCGTTTCTGTATTAGAACTTTTTTTTCTCAACTCATACACGAATACACGCATAAACATCACAAACACACACACACACACACACACACACACACACACACACACACACACATATATATATATATATATATATATATTTATATATTTATATATATATACATATATACATCATACATACATACATATATATATATATATATATATATATATATATATATATACATACATACATACATACATACAGAGAGAGAGAGAGAGAGAGAGAGAGAGAGAGAGAACATAAAACTACAGACGGTACTTTATTATAGGCACTGCGAACATCAACTCATCATATGTGCCAAATCAAAACGGAATATGAGCAGGTTTTTTTGTTTGTTTTTTCCTTCATTGTTTTGTTTTCCGTTTTTGTCATTTGGCTTAACCTCTGCCGAAAAAAAAAACATACATAGAAAGATGCCACAGAAGTATAACACTGCGACAAGTATCCCCCACCCACACTCCTCCCCCACCCCACCTCCACCCCCACACCTCATCCACATACCTTACCTCCCTCTCGCCATCTCAACTGCAGTTGCTATCCCGTTCAGTGGAAGTCGATTTTGGACAGAAGAAAGAGGAGGAAGAGGAGGAGGAAGAGGAAGAGGAACAAAGAAGAAGAAGGATGAAGAAGAGGAAGAAGTGGAAGAAGAGGAGGAAGAAAAGGGGGAGGAGGAGGAGGAGGAAGAAGAAGAAGAAGAAGAAGAAGAAAGACTAGACTAACGTCAATATGGAAATGAAGTGGATTTAGATGAAAGCCGGAGAAATTCAACCTGCAATATCGGGCAATACAAATCGT
This sequence comes from Babylonia areolata, assembly GCF_041734735.1. Classification (NCBI taxonomy): domain Eukaryota; kingdom Metazoa; phylum Mollusca; class Gastropoda; order Neogastropoda; family Buccinidae; genus Babylonia; species Babylonia areolata. The sequence continues at coordinate 47,630,375 of NC_134882.1, read as the reverse complement.
CGGCTTCAATGAGTGTAGCCAACGGGCGGCTCCATAAAAAAAAAAAAAAGAAAAAAAGAAATTAAAAAAAAAGAAAGCTGGCTCATAAAAGGTGTACATATACACGTGAGACCTGTGAGCAAGACATTCCCACGCACGCCGTTGCCATCAACAGTAATCAAGGCCCAGTAAAGAACCGTGTTTTTATTTTTCACCTCGTTTCCAAAAACGACACGCCGAGCTTCAAAGAAAGCGAAATGTTCTGACGTGGGCAGAGGGCAGAGAAGTGCGCACGGTGTGTGTTCTTGGCTTTAACTTCAAGTTCACAGGAAAAGTAAAAGAAACCATATGATAAAGGAGCGAGAACCTATTACAATTTATGTTGCAAACGTATAAGATAAAGATGAACGCAGATGTTAAACTGGACTGTGAAGCAATCTTTCATAAGAATTTTAAGAACACTAACAAGAAATTATCAGCAACCTCATCCAACAATCCTTCCAGAAGGCCAGGTATAGAAAGACTTAATTTAAAGTATCCCATTCAAACAGTGTATGAAAAGTTGAAAGTTTCCCCCCACAGTAGTATGTGTTTACTGTATTTACTCTGAGACAACACAGCCTGAAGTATGCCTGTGGTGCCTTTTATATCCACAGTGGTGTGCGTCAGTTTCAAGCAGTCTCGTACTTCAAAGAAATTGATAGTTTTATATCTACGAGTACTTCCGGGCACACACACGCACGCGCGCGCGCACGCACGCACGCACGCACGCACACACACACACACACACACGAAAAAAGAATTAAGAATGAACTAAACTTAAGCAGCAGTTAAAACACATGGAATTGGTGATAAAAAAAATAAAAAACAAAAAAAACAGACAAGATTCAGAACCGATCATAATTATCGTCTTAAAACCCTTTTATTATCCAATTTGATAAATATCCCCAAGACAAGTTCAGTTCAGTTCAGTTGCTCAAGGAGGCGTCACAACGTTTGGACAAATGCATATACAATCCTCAACAGAACAGAAAAAGAAAAAAAGAAAAAAAAAAGGAATAAAAGATGTTGAGAGGGGGAGGGGGTGTGGGGGTGGGGGTGGGGGAAGGGGGAGGGCAATGTATAAAGGGCGTATAGTATCAAAAAGTGTCCCGCTGACAGTATACCAACCATACGTTCCTCAGTTTGACTCTCTCTCTCTCTCTCTCTCTCTCTCTCTCTGAAGTTCTCGATCTTTCTTTTCATTCCTCGTCAACCAATCCCTC
>NC_134882.1:47619131-47624131 GCF_041734735.1 Babylonia areolata | reverse complement strand
ATCAATATACACAATGGCGAAAGACGCACACGATATTTGAAATTCAAAACAAACTACTACTACTACTACAGTACAATCTACCTTAATTCACGTGTCTCTGTCCGGGAAATATGGGCATCGGTCTGCATCATCATCTTTATTATTATTAGTAGTATTATTACCATTATCATCATCATGATCATTCTTTGTATTGACATTATTATTATTATTATTATTATTGTTGTTGTTGTTGTTATGACGAAGGTGATGATGAATATTATTATTATTATTATTATTATTGTTGGTGGTGGTGGTGGTGGTGGTGGTATCGTAAAATCAGTGATACTGATAACAATGGTAATAAACCGTAATAAATACCAACAGGACTTAGTATAGATGATGATCATAAAACATTTAAATCTTGTTCGCAAGGAAACTCAATGCAACATAACAGCAGCAGTAGTAGTAGTAGTTAGAAAGAAATAAATAGACAGACAGACATACAGATATATAGATAGGTAGATAGATACATACATAATGATGGTACTTATCTCAAGCTCTAACTAATTTTGTTTGTGTAAAACAAATTAAGGTGCATAAACACATACTGATGTTCACAGGAAAGGGAACGGACGATAGAATGCTGATTAACCGCTTGCATGCAAACAATCAAAAGTATGATGATGATGATCATGATGATGATGATAATAATAATAATGATAATGATGACGATAATGATAATAAAAACAGGAAGAAAAAGAAGAAGAAGGACGCAGGTTCCCACTCAGATCTCCCTAACAGGGAACCCGTGGCATTTAGAGTGGAAAACATACACATACATAAATTTGCATGCATGTTAATACGACATCACACACACACACACACACACAGGAGAGAGAGAGAGAGAGAGAGAGAGAGAGCCAGCGAAAGTAAAAAAAAAAAAAAAAAAAAAAAGCTTGAACGTTAATAGGATGGTAGTCGGAACGGAAATGTGAGGTCACAGCCAGGGAAAAAAAACAAAAACAAAAAAAAAAAACGGTAAAGTGCGGGTGGGGGGTGGGGGTGGGGTGGAGGGGGAGGGAGAGAAAGCAGAATCCTGTCGTGCTGTGCTGTACAGCTTTGCTTGCGTGACGTTCTTTTCCACCTTGAAAGTTCAATTTGCATATGACTGTTTTGTATAATTGAGAAGAAAAAAAGTATATATATATATTTTTTTTTTTTTTTTTTTTTGAGGGAGGGGGAGAGGGGGTGTTGGGTTTTGTAGGGAGCTTTTCAAATCTATAGGCGGTCCTTTGAGTGTGGGTGTGCCTTAGTGGGACGAATAAAAATCGAATAACCGCCCGCTTTTTTTAATATTTTTTTAAAAATTTTTATCAAAATCTTATGCAAGATGTCAATTCGCAGCGTGATAAAGAAAGAAGAAGAAGAAGATAAAATAAAAAAAGCTTACATGAAATTTAACCGTTCCTATTATTTTTTTTTTCTTTTTTTTTTTCCTTCTCCTTGTCAACAGGCGGCTCCTCCCCCTTGGTGATTTACAGTGTTCCTTGCACATTTCGCTGACGTGACACGCCCAGAGAGAGACTGGTTCAGCTGCCAGCCCACCCCCCCACAGCAGGCGCGCATATGGCGGATCCCGACCTCGTTCCACGTTCTGGCGGATGTCTGCCTTCTACCCCCAGTCATTCTGAACGTCCTGCTTGTCCGTCGTCGCTCTGGCACTTCGCCGCTGCTGTGGAACAGCACCAGCTCTTCACTCCAACAGTGTCTGCAGCCAGCTCATCCCACAGCGACGAAGACGATCGTCATGTGCGCACACACAGACACACACACACACACACACATGCACGCACGCACGCACACGCATGCAGAACCTAGGGACTTGGTGTTATAGACAGGAAGGTGAAGGCGAGTAGTTATGGAACACTCACCATGACCCCTGCTTCCCCCCTCACCTCCGCCCTGACTCCCCCCTAGCCCCCAACCCGCCTCCCTCCCCACACACACCTCTCCCCACACCCCTTCCACACACTCTAAAGCCCTGCGATGACTTACAACGTGTGATCTCGTCCGGCCCGTGTGTATTATGTACAGTTTGGTTACCAGGGAACGGAAAAAAAACAACAACATTGGACTGTGTTCCTATTGCCAGTGTAACTCGTTGCATTTTCACTTGTCATCATTTTCTTCATCACCATTTGGGTTGCACCACGCGACAAGACGTTGATTGTTTTGTTCTTGGTTTTTTTTTTCCCTGTTGCCTTTATCATGAAATGTTGTCTCTGTTTGTTTGTTTGTTCTTGAAATGATTCCAGAACTGGCTTCGCTCTTGCCGCCAGAGTTCAAGAATTCCAGTATTTTGTTTGCTTTCAGCCTCACTCCTGTTCATTCCAGACTGTTTACAAAGGATGTTGAAATCCTGCTAATTTATTTACGTCAAACAGAACGCTGGACATACTGAGAAAATGATATCCGACCCGACTGTATTCATTTGTATATAGAACACGTCGTTGGACTACCTACCTACCTACTTACCCATATATATATATATATATATATATATGTATGTATGTATGTATGTATTACCATTACTTCCATTGGCTAATTCCATTTACCATAATCAGCAGTAGCAGGCGAACAATCTCGTTCCTTACATGAACAGGATGGAAAAGCCCACCACTACAGTTGGTATGAGTAGTGTAAGGCAGGCTCCTTTATATCTATAGCAGATCTCAACCCTGGTCTTTCTTGTCACATTAACCCTTTTTGGTTTTTGACCTGAGCTTCCAGTGCACGAAATGCGCACTGGAGGCGTCGATGCTCCCAGGGTCAAGGATAGGTCTGAAGCAATCTACGATTGGTTGAAAAAAGAAGAAGAAAGCTTGTATGTGGAAATGATTCAACCCTTCAAGGCCTTATTGTTTACCAGTGGACCAAGCGCCAGAAGTTCAATCCAAGGCCACCCCTCCCACCAATGAGAAAAGTACACGGGAGAGTTGAACCTTGATCCGCGCGCGCGCTCTTGTGTGTTCTGCAAATCAGTAGTACTCACAAGAGAGTTAAAATCTTCTTCCGCGCGCGCTCGCTCGCGCTCCCGTGTGTGTGTGTGTGTGTGTGTGTGTGTGTGTGTGTGTGAAAGAGAAAGAGAGAGAGAGAGAGAAAGAAAGAAAGAGAGAAAGAGAATCACGTCGTGTTTTGCAAAGCAGTAGAGTTGCGGCAAAAAGAAAGAGAGAGAGAGAGAAAAAAAAAAGTTTAGAATTATGTTTTTCACGTGCAGAACATACATGGAAGTTTTCCTGCCCCGGTTCTGCCTCGAATTTCACCCTTAGTTTGCATCATTTAAATATTTTTTTTTTTAAGAAGAAATACTCCCCCCCCCCTTCCCCCCCGCTGGAAAGAGCACACAGGCCTCTAAAGCTGTGCAGCCAACAGGGTAGAGGACAAAAAGACCAGGTTGAGAACCATCCACCCGTTCCCACCGAACCGGGTGGAGCTGAACTCATTTTCAATACATGATACCCACCCCACCCCCCACCCCCACCCCGACACCACTCCTGCCCGCGCCCTTTCCCCCTTCCCCTATGTCATACTGCGATCGAAAAGCTTTTTCTTGTTTTTTTTGTTGTTTTTTTGTTGTTGTTTTTTCTTTTTCACGAATACTTCCTACGCAACAGAGAGAGAAGAAGCACCCCTCCCCCTCCCACACTCACCTCCACCCGAACCCACCCCCACCTATCCCCCCTCTTCTTCCCCTAAAAGGCAATGAGGTATGAAGGGGAGGTGGGGGAGTGGGGGGGGGAGGGGTGTTTGTGGTGTAGACGTTTACAAAAAAAAAAAGAAGAAAAAAGACCAAGAATATGTCAAGAGTATTTCCCTAGATTAATCTTTATGAACGTCATTCCATGCTCAAAAAGAAAGGAGGAAGGAATAGCAGAGAGAAAAGGGGGGCGAGGGGGGCCAGGGGGAGGGGGTGGGGGAGGGGCACAGAGAGAGAGAGAGAAAGGCCCTATACAGTGCCTTATATGACTTCGAATTCAGCCTCTGTAGAATAAATCACACACTCTCTCGAATAAATGTTTTGAATGGCTGTCGTTGTGAATTGGTACGAGCTGATCAACAAGAAATCTGGTTTGTCCACAGCAAAGTTTTATTTATCTTTTCATGGTTTTTCATCTCTCTCTCTCTCGCTTTGTGTGTGTGTGTGTGTGTGTGTGTGTGTGTGTGTGTGTGTGTGTGTTCTGATCTTCGAATATGCATTTGCTGTGGACGTCAGAAGATCACGTTCTTTCGTAACACTGTTTGGGTTGGTTTGTTTCCAACACCAACTTCAAGTCACGTGTTCTGCTGCTGCTTTCTTATCTTTGAAGAGATCCCACTTTTGTGCCGCAAGTCCCCCCCCCCCCCCCCCCTCCCACCCTGTCCTTTGTCTATTTATTCATTCATTTTGAAATCTATTAATATTATACATATATACCCTCTGTCTAGTCAGTATACGATTGTAAAAACCATATATTATTGTTTACCCGCGTGATCTCTCTGTCAATCTCTGTCTGATTAATTGACTGGGCTAGGCACCTTCAGTCTTTAAAGTAATTTTTTTTTAAGTTTTGAAATTTGTTTCACTTTCGCGTGTCTATTTATGATCTAATACTCTTTTTTTTTTTTAATATCTTTTGAAGTAGATGTGGTGCAGCGTATATGGACAAGTCCGCACGCTTCGACGCCTTCTTGAAACTGAAACTGAAACTAACACTTGGTAGGCAAGTCCAGTAGGAGAGATGGAAAGAAAGTGTTGCTCAAACCTGTACTGTAGCTCCGTATAGGACAATAACTTATGACAGTCTTTGTTTGCTTCCCTCTGTATGCTAGTTTACCTCTTGTCTACATGTTGATGTGCGTGTACACGTGTAAAGGTTACAGGTGTACATGTACACAAAGTGCAGAACAGTGCCCTGGGTCTTGGAGTCTGCAACTGTTCGTGAAGAGAGACCGGAAGTCTGGAAAGATGGACGGATACCGGT
>NC_134882.1:47611631-47614131 GCF_041734735.1 Babylonia areolata | reverse complement strand
ATCGGTGTCCAGGTTTCGGCATGGGAGTTTGGGCCAAACCTTTTCCTTCCTCTCCTTCCCCTGCCGATCTGGTAGCCATCGACACTTGAGGAGAATGAGGAAAATCGGAGTCCAGGGCCTTTCCCAAGGACACTAACACTATACCGAAAAAACGGGGCCTCAAACCCATGATCATTGATGAACAATGGATCTGAAGTCCAACGCTTTACCCACTTTGCCACGGCGCCTCCCTCCAATTAAACTGGACCCCCTCCCCCACGCCCCCCCGCCACCACCACCCCCTTTTTTTTTCTTTTTTTTTTTTACAGAACTTTACCACGAACACCTCCCCTGCACACCGATGGGGTTTTCACGCTTATGGCACACGGTGACATAACCTCTGTGTGTTACTTAGACTCTTCCTGCGGAGCACAGGCCATCAACGTTTCCCCACCGAACTCAACTCTGGGCTGTCCTTTCTGCATCCCTCCAGGAGGATCCCAGCCTCTTTAGCTCTGCTTTAGTGTCCCGCCTCCAGCTGTTCCTGGGCCGTGCTCTCTTCCTACTCCCCTGGGGGTTCCAGGTCAGGGCCTTGCGTGCAGTGCTGGGTAAAGATTTCCTCAAGGTATGGCCAGTCCATCCCCACTTTCGTCTCAGGATCTGTTTCTTCCCCCTCTGTGCCACAGGTCCTCGTTTCAGATTTTGTCTGGACAACGGATCTTAAAAATGCGCCTCAGACAACTTTTGATGAAGGCCTGGATTTTGTGTGACGTCTTTTTGGTCATTCTCCGAGTCTGTTATCCGTTGCCCAGGATGATGCCCGTCCCCAAAGACTAGCACCCAGACCAGAGCAAAGGAATGATGTCGGGAGCATGCAGTCTTTAAGCCCGCGCCTGATTCAGACAGACTCTCGCTCCCAATACAGATGCAGGTGCACTATCCACTGTACCACGGCTCCGCTGAAGTAGTGCGTTCAGCTGGCGGTTTGGTAAGAGATAGGTTGATAAATAAATAATGAATACACTGATAAATAAAACAAATAAGTGAATAGATAGATAAATAAATAGACAGACAGATAGATAAATAATTAAACAAACACATAAACAAATAAATAAATAGATAAATAAACAGAAACATATCAGAAAGACCTATGGAAACAGCCCTCAAACACAGAAATATAACAGAAAGACCTATGGAAACAACCCCCAAACACAGAAAGCGATCTGGCAGACAAGTGGTTAAGATAACTATATAAAAAAAATAATAATTAAAAATAATAATAAAAAAAACCCACCCACACTCTGCCTCTCTCTTCGCGTCATGAGTAAGTTTATTGCGCACCACAACTGGCTGGTCTGGGTTGTGCTTATATTTTATACACCCTTGTGAACGGATCTCAGAAAGGCCTGACGATAAATCTGTCGTACTCAGATTCTGTTATGATTGATGTCATGAAATTCTCTGTCTCTGTCTCTGTCTATCTGTCTCTGTCTCTCTCTCAGCCACACACACACGCGCGCGCGCACACACAGACACACACACACACACACACACACACACACACACACACACATGCATACATTTACTGGCAAACATAATGAACAACCCTGATTCCACCAGAAAGCTTGACATGAAGGTCCCCATTTCTTATGAAAACAATTTAAAGGATTAAAAAAACCCAAAAAAACAAGAAAAACAGACAGAAAGAAGGAAAGCATATGAAGAAAAAACAACAAAATCAAATGAACAAATTCTTCAGAAATCTTCCCCCAAATTTCTTGTTATTAAAAAAATAAATAAATAAATAAAATTTCCTCCAAATTCAATAGTCGCCCCACTTTTTACTACCCGCCCAGCCATCTTGCCTCAGATCTCACTACTTCAACGAAAAAATAAAAACGAAATATGATGACACGACCATATTTCATTTTGTCAGAAGTAGGCTATGCTTTGTGCAGCAACACAAGGTGTGAAGGTTGAGTGATCTAATCATCCATGCCTGTTGTTGAAATCGCGAACACACACACCCATCTCTCAAAAGCCCTCACAGCATGACCACGTGACTGTCACGTGCACCGGGGGATGAGGGAGGTAACCCCTTGACTGCTCAACAACGATTAAAAAAAAAAAAAAAAAAGATCAGTGTAGCTTTAACCGTAAGCGCAGTTACTACATTCTGTGTAACTGTCGGTGATGAGCGAAGAACGAGGCCTTTTTGACTCACTTGTGTAAACAAAGTGAGTCTATGTTTTAACCCGGTGTTCGGTTGTGTGTGTGTGTGTGTGTGTGCGTGTGTGTGTGTGTGTGTGTGTCTGTGTGTCTGTGTGTCCGTGGTAAACTTTAACATTGACATTTTCTCTGCAAATACTTTGTCAGTTGACACCAAATTAGGCATAAAAATAGGAAAAATTCAGTTCTTTTTAGTCATCTTGTTTAAAACAATATTGCACCTCTGGGATGGGCACAAAAAAATATAAAAAATGAAGCCTAATTATATGCAAAGTGCATTTACTGTTATATT
>NC_134882.1:47591631-47606631 GCF_041734735.1 Babylonia areolata | reverse complement strand
ACCGATAGACAGACACAGGCAGAGAGAGAAATACAGAGGTAGAGACAGATAGACAGACAGACAGACAGACAGAGAGAGAGAGAAATACAGAGGTACTGATAGACACAGACAGAGAGAGAGAGAAATACAGAGGTAGAGACAGATAGACAGACAGACAGACACAGAGAGAGAAATACAGAGGTAGTGACAGATACAGACAGAATGAATGAATGAATGAATGAATGGTTTATTCATTTATAGGCCGTTGCCCCTTATGAAAGGGTGTCACAATTTCTTCATAAACATTGCATCGTGCATTGAAAAATGACATTCGTTCAGATAATATAAATATAACATACCTTAATTTTAAGTAATATTTATGTCCTCACCTTAGTAATACATAATGCACATCATGAAACATATTGTATTCAAATGACATTTATACACTTAAATGATATATGATATACGCTAAATGATAACTCTTACATGCGTAGCTAATGACACTCAGTTACGTTATACACATCGTCCGTATGTAGTCGTTACTGGATACACTAAGACATAAGAACAGATCGGAGCTTAAACGATTTATACAGATAAATTGATAGGTTTCTAATAGTTTGTTCATGCGCTGATGCCATAAGTAACGACAGTCTAAACTGACTTGGGAACTTAAAATATTTCAATGGTATGTACTGTACTCTTAAATTATACAAGACAGGGCAGGACAGAACAAAATGCACCTCATTTTCTTTCTCCATCTGGCAAAGTGGACATAATAAGTCAGCCTCGTTCTGCATTCTATAACGATAACTATGTTCAGCAATATCGGAAATGCCCAGTCTGAATCTTGTCATTGTATACCTTAAATATCTATCTAGATTCATTAGTAAATATGTTTTGATATCAGGTATAGTGCAAAAAGTTCTGTAAACATTAAATCTTTCACTATTTTTTACATGAAAGTCCCATTCTTGCCATCTACACAGAATTAACCTTTCCTTGAAAACCCGAAGAAACTCATCAATCCCTTCCACACCTTGGTTAAGCCATACATAACCAAAACCAAACATGAACAACTTAGAACGTATGTTAGTAGCCCAGTTTGTTTTACCACGTGCATCAAGATCGAATAACATTTTGTAGGCTTTGTGAGGTAATCTAGACTCATGCATTCTTACTAATTTTAGCCAGTATTTAATGCACTTCATAACTGAATTTATATAAATAGGATACCTGTTTGTTTCTCCATATACAAAATCATTAGGTGTTCGTGTTTCTACACCCAAATATCTTTTTAATGCAAATAAATGAACCTTTTCACAATTAAATGCTGCTCTGTCAAGTCCCCATATCTCAGCACCATACTGTACTACTGGTTGAATTTGTGAGTCAAATAATTTCAAATAAGTATTTAAAGAATTACATTTTAACTTTGATAACTTTTGCAATATGCATAATAAAGCATTTTTTGCTCTGCTACAAAGATTGTTACAGGCTGCCACAAAACTCAGTCTAGTGGAGAAGTAAATTCCTAAGTATTTATATGCATTAATAACTGGCATAACAATACCATTATATGTCCACCTTTCCCTAGCGGCTAAATACCCCCCTTTCCTAAATACAATGATATTACTTTTATCCATGTTTACTTTCAAGTGTAGAGCTGAAGCTGCATGATATAGACTATTAAGCTGTGTTTGTAAACCAATAATAGTTTCTGATAATAAAGCAACATCATCAGCTAATAATAATATAAACAGTTCAAAATAATTAGGCATAAACATAGCACCATGCCTACCCTCTCTGATCACTTCTAATGCTAATTCATTAATGAATAATGAAAACAGAACAGGACTGCAGACATCGCCTTGTTTGACACCGCGGGTACAACTAATATAGTCTGTTAGCTTAGCACCACATCTAATTCTGGTTTTAACATTGGTATACATACTATAAATACAACGAAAAATCTTACCTCTGATACCGTTTTTCAAAAGAATAGGCCACAATAAATTTCTCTCAATGGAGTCAAATGCTTTTTCGAAGTCAATAAAGGCAACATATAATTTGCGATTAAAAGAGAATTGTTTTTGTACTAGTGCCATCAACGTAAACATATGATCAACAGTCGAATAACCCCTTTTAAATCCTGCTTGATATTCACCCGTCAGATTATACTCATTTATGAATTCTTGAAGTCTGTTATTTATAATCGTACTATACATTTTGCTACTTATATCACACAATGAGATACCTCGGTAATTACTTGGGTTATTTAAATCACCCTTTTTAAACAAAGGGATTACAACAGAATCTGTCCAGTTTTCTGGAAAAATACCCTTATCAAATAATGCATTGAAAAGCTTTACAAAAAAATCAGCCACTACATCCCCAACATATTTCAACATTTCCCCGATAATTTCATCTGGTCCTGCAGCTTTACCATTTTTTAAATTTCTGATAACAAGTAAAACTTCTTCTTTGGATATTGGTCGGTTCATGGAACTAATGTCCACAACACTATTATCATTATGGTTTTGATCATTTTCATCTTCAATTATAAAGCTTTCATTTGCAGAAGTCTGTAATTCAAGTAAACATTTGAAATGTCTAAACCAGTCATCAACCGTTAAATCGCTTCGAACTTGTTTTCTTTTAAATGAAATTTTATGTACAGTTTCCCAAAATTCTCTTTGATTATTTACTGCACATATAAGTTTATCAAGTAACAAATCATTATATTCCTTTTCTTTTCTTTTAATCAGATTTTTATACTCTCTTCTTGCCACGCAGTAGGCATCACCATCAGTTTTGTCTTTGGTACGATTAAAAGTCCTCAGTAATCTTCTAGCTTTCAACTTGCTTACTCTGCATTCCCTATCATACCAGTCATTATGTTTATCATGCATTGTTAGATTAATTTTCTTTTTCATACATTCTGCATGCACCTTAAGGCAATCATTAAACATGTTCAATGCAGCATTACAATCATAATCTATCAAACATGTTGCACGATCTAGTACTAGTAGTGTTTCATCAGAACTCATTGCCTGAGTGTAAGTACCATGTAAATTACTATTCCACATAAACTTTTCAGTAAACTGGTTTCCATCCAATGTGTGCATACATGTAGCATTTACTCTGTCTCCAAATCTTAAATATAGTTCAATGGGTTGGTGATCTGATTCTATTCTTTCTGTTACTATCAATTTGCAAGTGGAAAAAACAATGAGAAACAAATCCATAGACATCAGAAAATAATCATTGACACTATTACCTGTTTCTGATATGTAAGTATACTGACCTTCAGTATCTCCATTGCATATACCATTCATAATGCATAAATTAAGTGCAGTACACATATTTAACAAACATTTCCCATAACTGTTAACTACATTGTCTGATGATTTTCTGCTGCTGTCAACAAACATGGAATTACTTCTAAACTGTTTACTGTGTATATCATTCCCATCAAAAATATCCTGAGAAAGGTTGGAAATTCTGCTATTCAAGTCGCCAGACAAAATTACATACGCATCATGATATTCAAGCATACAATCAAAAACACACTCTTCAAGTGCACATATACCATTATCAATGTCAAAATAAGTATAGTAAGGAGAACCCTCAGGCGGCACATATGAACACACATATATTACATCTTCAAGCAAACCAAACAATTTGCCATCAATCAGAAACACAAGAACATTTGGGGAATTCGTCTTAATTTCCTGTACATAAGATATAAACTTGTTTCTTATAAGACATATTATACCACCTGAGCGTCTACCCTGTTTGGTAAATCGAACCGCTGGTTTACAAAAAAGAGAAAAACCTGCAAATGCAATATTTTGAAAATCTTCCACAAAAGTTTCTACCAGGCAAATGAAATCAAATGTTAACAAAAAAGACAGAAACTCTTTATCGTTAACTTTGGATAGAAGTCCATTTATATTCCAGTGCAGAAATGAAACACAAAGCCCATGCTCTCCTGCACAGCCACAGTCACTAACATGTAACTCTCTTTCATTCATACAAACTCTTCCTTTTTTAGTCAGCTGAGCACTTCCACCCCCTCGTTCATCCATTATGCCGCAATGTTCACTGCACCTCCTCTCATTGTTTTCGCTTCCCTTTTGAGATGACCCCTCAGTACAATTTTTCTCTCTATTAACATTACCCTTTTGAGATGACCCCTCAGTACAATTTTTCTCTCTATTAACATTACCCTTTTGAGATGACCCCTCAGTACAATTTTGCTCTCTGTTAACATTACCCTTTTGAGATGACCCCTCATTACAATTTTTCTCTCTGTTAACATTACCCTTTTCAGATGACTCCTCAGCAACACTTACATCAATCTCATCTGTCAGTTGGTCAAGAATTTGCACTTGTGACACATATTTGAATCCTATCTCTGCATGAATATTACTTCTAACTACATTGGAAGCAACATTACAAACAACATCAGACTCCCCAGTAATAACATTTACATTTTCAGAATTAAGTACACTGACAGAATGAAGCACATGTTCCTCAACGTTAATATTTGCCCCCAACCCCTGGGCCACCGCAGATCCAATGTTTACAATGTCAACCGGTTCTGTACTCACTGTGCTCTCGTCACTGACCCCGCTCCAGTTCACTGATTCAGCACAGCTATCTCGTGCACATTTTACAGTTGTCACCGGTGTCGAGACAGGCAGGCCACCCCCCTAGTCCGTTCCCCTAAGAGAGTCCCCCTCCCCAAGGTAGAACTTTTTCCCATCGATCAGGAGGTGATCGAAAATCATGGTCGCTCGTTTGCCCTCACTCCTGGCCTTCTTCAGGTGTGGCGACAGCTTCTTCCTCACCTCCCTGACTCGTAGAGAAAAGTCCTCCCCAATGAAGATATTGCTGCCCTTCAGTTTGGATTTGGCTTTGAGGATCGCCTCCTTGTCCCTGAAAAAGGTACAGCGCGCGATGACGGGTGAGTTGGGCCGGGGGTTCAAGCGGTGGACTCGGTCGAATTGAATATCACCAGACAGCTCCAGTGTGTCCACCACAAGGTCGTTGACTCTACCTTCGCATTCAGCCTGTGTCTCTTTGTCACTTCTTGAAAGACCGTAGAATATGACGTTATTTCTCTTCGAGCGTCCCTCAAGGTCGTCTGCCTTCCTTTCCATTTCTTGCATTCTTTTCTTCATGTCTTCGTTTTCACGACGTAGGTCGGTGACTTCCTCCTTCAGGGACTGGACCTCTTCCTGCAGAGCGGTGTGGCCATCCCGGATGTCCTTGATGTCTTCTTGCATAACATCAAACTTTTCATGCAAAGACTGAAGCATAAACATCAGCTCGGTCCGAGTTGGCTCTGCGGCAGGAGGCTGAGAAGTCACAGGTGAAGAAGTTGTGGTCTTCTCTGTGCTGGCACTGCGACCTCCACTAGACAGACAGGTCTGACGCAAGTTGTCCTTTCGTGGTCCCGGGTTCTGTTCCACGTCTCCGCACTGTAGCAAAAAACTGCCCCAAAACAGGTACGTGAGGAGACAACCTACCACGACACCGTCTGTCATCGTCTTCATGTTCAATGTCCGCTGGCGCAAGGCGATATATTCCTTGACTCTCTTGTTCATGAAGAACAAGAAAACAGCGTGGAAACAACCACACCGTGTCCGGAAATCTAGCTGGGCAGATGGCATAGTACCTGACGTAAGTATCTACCAATTCTTGTCTTTGGATACTTCCGCTGACCTGAGAAATTAACAAATTTGGCAGAGCTAATTAAACGCGTGTGTCGCTGCTGAATCTTGCTCACACCTCCAGAGGTAGAGACAGATAGACAGACAGACAGACACAGAGAGAGAAATACAGAGGTACTGACAGATACAGACAGAGAGAGAGAGAGAGAGAGAGAGAGAGAGAAATACAGAGGTAGAGACAGATAGACAGACACAGACACAGAGAGAGAAATACAGAGGTACTGACAGATACAGACAGAGAGAGAGAGAGAGAAATACAGAGGTACTGACAGACACAGACAGAGAGAGAGAGAGAAATACAGAGGTAGAGACAGATAGACAGACAGAGAAATACAGAGGTACTGACAGACACAGACAGAGAGAGAGAGAGAGAAATACAGAGGTAGAGACAGATAGACAGATAGAGAAATACAGAGGTACTGACAGACACAGACAGAGAGAGAGAGAGAAATACAGAGGTAGAGACAGATAGACAGACAGAGAAATACAGAGGTACTGACAGACACAGACAGAGAGAGAGAGAGAGAGAAATACAGAGGTAGAGACAGATAGACAGACAGAGAAATACAGAGGTACTGACAGACACAGACAGAGAGAGAGAGAGAAATACAGAGGTAGAGACAGATAGACAGACAGAGAAATACAGAGGTACTGACAGACACAGACAGAGAGAGAGAGAGAAATACAGAGGTAGAGACAGATAGACAGACAGAGAAATACAGAGGTACTGACAGACACAGACAGAGAGAGAGAGAGAAATACAGAGGTAGAGACAGATAGACAGACAGAGAAATACAGAGGTACTGACAGACACAGACACAGAGAGAGAGAGAAATACAGAGGTAGAGACAGATAGACAGACAGAGAAATACAGAGGTACTGACAGACACAGACAAAGAGAGAGAGAGAAATACAGAGGTAGAGACAGATAGACAGACAGAGAAATACAGAGGTACTGACAGACACAGACAGAGAGAGAGAGAGAAATACAAAGGTAGAGACAGATAGACAGACAGAGAAATACAGAGGTACTGACAGACACAGACAGAGAGAGAGAGAGAAATACAAAGGTAGAGACAGATAGACAGACAGAGAAATACAGAGGTACTGACAGACACAGACAGAGAGAGAGAGAGAAATACAGAGGTAGAGACAGATAGACAGACAGAGAAATACAGAGGTACTGACAGACACAGACAAAGAGAGAGAGAAAAAAATACAGAGGTAGAGACCGATAGACAGACACAGACAGAGAGAGAGGGGGGTGTGGGGGGAGAGATCTATAATATACATGCATCAATGACAGTCAAATGTGTCAGTATACAAAATAGTCAGCAGCCAATTGAAAAAAAAAAGAAGAAAAAAGAGACTCAAACCAAATACCCAACAACTTTGGTAATACAACCAACCTCCAACATCTGCAATACACTGAGACAGACAGACAGACAGACAGGCAGGCAGACAGACAGGCAGGCAGACACTTTTTTTTTTTTTTTAACACAAAAACACAATTTGAACAAACAATTACAAAAGCAACAGGACATTACCATAATACAAAATGTCCAATTTTAGCGTCCTGAATTATTGCACCTATTGGCTACATTTTCATGGTTTATGGGACCAAAAACGGAAAAAGCCAGACGGTGTGGCGCTTCAGTGTAGTGACTGAATCTGCATCAAAACTAGAGTAAAAGGACGTACAAAATGTCGAAATCCACTGAAAATGTGTTCCAACAGCTACTAACGGTAATTTCGTTTCTAACATGCACAAAAATTACCGGGTTAATCAGGTGCAATAATTCAGGATGCTAAAAATAGGAACTTTACCTTTGTTATTGTCGCCATTGTCACTGCTCCTGTCCACAATGAAATAATCCAAAGAAACACACACACACACACACACACACTGACTCACACGACAAACTTGTCAGTGTCACCCGATGGCACAACCCCAACTGCTGCTAGTTTCTTTTCCTCCGATTATTGGAGAGTTCGGCCCTCTTTTTTGCTTTGACCCCTCATCGATGCACGTGCAATTGTTGCCCTGTCGTAGTTTGGTTGCTGCATGTGTATATCATGCAACAGTTGTCCAGGACGCGGCAAGATTTTAGCAAGTTCTGCGAGCAATATATGGGATTTTGTTGTTGTTTGTTTGTTTGTTTCATCGTCGTCGTTGTTGTTATTGTGGTTTCCTTCCCCCCCCCCCTCTCGCTTCTCCTGTTCCCGCTCAGCAAGATTAACTCTCCAAAAGATATTTTTTTTAAATATGGATGGAGTGATCGGTTGGAAAACAGACTCACTGCAGCATGTTCCTTTTGTGTTTCAGCTTTTTCTCGTTCAGCTGGTGAGGGGATATGTTGTGTGTGTGTGTGTGTGTGTGTGTGTGTGTGTGGAGGGGGGGGGAGGAGTGGGGTGGTAGGGAGGGGGTTGGGGGAGATGGACCGATTTTGTGGTGGACGTTCCGTTCTTCCCATTCCCGGTCTGCCTGCTCTAAATCGCGCCGCCATTCTCTGTGTGTCCACTTGTGAGTTTTACTCTGTCCCGTTTCGCCGACTAAGCCTCTGTCTCTGTCTCTCTGTCTCTTTCTCTCTGACTGTGTATCTGTTTCTGTTCTGTCTCTCTCTGTCTCTCCGTCTTTCTTTCTCTGTCTTTATCTCTGTCTCTCTCTCTCTGTCTCCCTGTCTCTGTCTGTCTGTCTGTCTGTCTTTCTCTCTCTCACTCAAACACACAGACTAACACACACGCAGTCCGTACAAGGACGACCAAGTTCGCGTACATTTTGTACTGTTCAGATCTCCTACAGTACACAGTGCTTTTATCACTGTTTACTGAACATTCAACACTGATGTCTTTATCACTATTTACTGAACATTCAACACTGATGTCTTTATCACTATTTACTGAATAATACTGATGTCTTTATCACTGTTTACTGAACATTCAACACTGATGTCTTTATCACTATTTACTGAACATTCAACACTGATGTCTTTTATCACTGTTTACTGAACATTCAACACTGATGTCTTTATCACTATTTACTGAACATTACTGATGTCTTTTATCACCATTTACTGAACATTACTGATGTCTTTTATCACTGTTTACTGAACATTCAACACTGATGTCTTTATCACTATTTACTGAACATTACTGATGTCTTTTATCACTGTTTACTGAACATTCAACACTGATGTCTTTATCACTATTTACTGAATAATACTGATGTCTTTATCACTATTTACTGAACATTCAATACTGATGTCTTTATCACTATTTACTGAACATTCAACACCGATGTCTTTTATTACTATTTACTGAACATTCAACACTGATGTCTTTTATAACTGTTTACTGAACATTCAACATTGATGTCTTTTATCACTATTTACTGAACATTCAACATTGATGGCTTTTATCACTATTTACTGAACATTCAACACTGATGTCTTTTATCACCATTTACTGAACATTCAACACTGATGTCTTTTATCACTATTTACTGAACATTCAAAACTGATGTCTTTTATCACTATTTACTGAACATTCAACACTGATGTCTTTATCACTATTTACTGAACATTCAACACTGATGTCTTTATCACTATTTACTGAACATTCAACACTGATGTCTTTTATCACTATTTACTGAACATTCAACACAGATGTCTTTTATCACTATTTACTGAACATTCAAAACTGATGAATTTTCAGGCCCATTGGCGAACAGGGAGGAGGGGCATTGGGATCACCAATTAAGCGATAGGCGAATATGAAATAGGCGAATCAGGGTGATACGGGGAAGAGAGAAGATGAGGTGGGGTGAGGTGGGTGTAATGGGAATAGGCATAATTATTTCTCGGCATCTGGCCAACTACCTAACAGTTACCCAGGTGATCAACACCTCTAACGAACTAACTGTTCGTGCTTTATTCAATCCAAATACTGTCAGGAGTACGAACGTAGTAAAACAAATTAAAGATATTAACTCACTCAGTACGGCCAGTCCTTTCTTCTCCTCTACACAGACCCATCGGATGTCCAGTGGGTGTCTGAATGACCCAACCTTTAGCTTCCGTTGTCAGAATTGTGGTATTCTTTGTCAACATTCACCTCTTCAGTATAAGAGCCTTCAGCTTGCAATATTTTGATGATGGTAATTGGGGTGAAACGCTGTTAACGTCGTCTCTTTCGCCGTTCGTATGGAGAGAGTTAAAAAAGATATAATGTACATATCATACCCCGCTCGACTTATATCACATATTAACATCAGCTTGCAGATGGGCCAACAGCAAAGTGAGAGCTGTATGATCAACGATTACTCCACTGCAATGGGATGTCATTTACAGCTTAGTCTTTTGTGAAGGACTATGACTCTGAAATTAGGAGTCAGGAATGCACTGGCTCTTGGTGCTGCAGCCTTGGGGGGCTAGTTGGCCTTTGGGGACTATCCCAACGCCGACTGTCCTAACACCGTCTCGGCCGAGTACTCGAGTGGGGGATGTGACTTGGGCAAGACACTTTCCACAATAATCAAAATTAATTCCAGCCCAGATAGTCAGGACAGTAGATGCCTCCTCTGCTGTTCTAGTGGTCATAGTCGGACACGACTGACTATTATACAAATCAGAAAAAAGAATATCATTTACGAAAGAAGAAAAAAGTACACACACACACACACACCCCCGCCCCCCCCCCCCCCCCCCCCCCCCACACACACACACACACACACGCATGTAAAAATCAGGGGGAGAAAAGAGAGAGAAGGAGACAGAGACAGACTGACAGACAGTCAGACAGCGTCAAGGACTGAGACAGAGAAACAGAGACAGACAGACATGGACAAACCAGAACACGAGAGACACAAAAGAGAAAGACAGAACAAATCGAGGCACAGCAAGATGACACGCTAGTTCATTTCAAAAAAAGAAAAGCAAATTCGTCAAGTCATGCCGATTTTATCGTCTGTTTATTGAAATGGTGAATGGCATCAATCATTCCGTAACCCCAGTGGGTGTTACTTTATATTTTTCTATTGTAACAATTTCAAAAAAAAATTTTTTTTAAGTTTCATCAGGCAGGTGACATCCATTTTTAGCCAACGGGACTTTGGTCGATCAGCCTGAAACAAAACCAGACTGACAACAACAACAACAATAATAATAATAATAATGTGTAACTATTCTCTCTCTCTCTCTCTCTCTCTCTCTATATATATATATATATATATATATATATATATATATATATATATATACACCTGTAACCAAGCGCTCAGCTGGCTTCAGATACTGCTTTACGCGCGAGCTGAATAGCAGACGCCTTTTTGCAACTAATACACCGTTTTCAATGACTCGCGCAGAATGTGTGACGCCATTCCCGGTTTGAATGCAAAGCCCCTTTTAAAGAACTGCTCCTAAACATCTATCAAATCAAGTCTCTGTATCGTTCGCTGCAATATTATAATTATTTTGTTGTGCTTACACACACACTTTAATCAGTTAGAAGCACATTTGATTTCAGTTTAATCGTTCGTCAGTGTAAGGATTTCAACTGATGCTAAGCTTACATCATTTTGTCTTCTCGTCACATATAATGCTCCCGTTACAGTTCTGTATGTGATTGCTGTTGGAAACTAAAACCACACCATTATAGTGTTTGGATGAGAATAGATCAGGCATTTAGAAGATGTCTCTTTTGTTGGATTAGTAAACTACAAGTATTATATACTGGAAGAATTGTCGCATTTCCATCTATAAATCTATTCCATTTGTGTTTGCCTACGTTAAACTGATTTAACGCAGTTGGTAATTTTCAGTGACAAGCTCGCTAAAACTGACCCTTTTCAGGTGATTTAAATTAAGATTATAAATTCATTTTTAATAATCAACACTTCGATTTATACTCATTAGAAAGTAGGTGTTGAGCTGTTTATTTTGCGACCCATCCAATGTACATCGGTTCAGGAATCATTTAGAAATCTATCCCTGAACACCTTGTAACAAACACAATTCTAATCACATCTCGCCTGATTTGAGCTTATTTGCTTCGCAGCACATTCAGGCGTCATTGCAATTCGCTTAAATTGCATAAATAGCCACAGCAGGTGATGACTGGTCACTTTTCCACCTGGCCAGTCACTGGCTAGAGTCTGCTCTCTCTCTCTCTTTCTCTCTCTCTGTCACAAGCAGTGTATGTTGCCGCAAAGGCCACACTCATCGCCATATCGCTTGCATTGTCTTCTCATCTTCTTTCTTCTTCTTCTTCTTTACTTACATAACTATTGTGAATAAAACAATAGACAACCCTTTTGTGGCTGGCCTGCTCTATGCCCCTGGCCTGCACGTGGATATTTTCTATCCTTTAATACAGTAAATCAGTCATTCTTTTGTACCGTTCCCTTCTATAATAATACCACTCGGGACCACGGCTACATACCTATCAATTTTCCCAGAGCCAAGTGCATGCCACAACATGACCACGGTTTATCCGAATGACGAGACGCTGTTTAATATTCCAGTCAAACTTTAAAGAAAGTGCTTGTTTGCTGTTGTTATTGCAATTGTTGTTGTTATTGTGTTTCCCCCCGCAATGAAGATTCTTTTCTTTCAAAACATGTACACTACGACCAAAAGAACAAAGTTACATCGAAGGTTTTGTTTTTAGTGTTTATAACTGACTTGGTCTCACAGACGAAAGTGCTGTCTGTAGGACAATCACTCACACTGTCTCAGAGACGTCAAGACACGACAAGACAAAACAAGACAAGACAAAATCTTTATTATCAAGGGCTACAGATAGTTAAGTAGCATGCTTTTTTTACATCCTGCTCTCGAAGAGCTATCATTGGGACAATGACTGTGGGACAATGTCTGTGGGACAATGTCTGTGGGACAATGACTGTGGGAGACAATGACTGTGGGACAATGACTCACATGGTGGGACAATGACTCACATAGTGGGACAATGACTGTGGGGCGATGACAGTGGGACAATGTCTGTTGGACAGTGACTGTGGGAGACAATGACTGTGGGACAATGACTCGCATGGTGGGACAATGACTGTGGGACAATGATTGACATAGTGGGACAATGACTCACATGGTGGGACAATGACTGTGGGACAATGACTCACATGGTGTGACAATGACTGTGGGACAATGACTCACATGGTGTGACAATGACTGTGAAACAATGACTCACATGGTGTGACAATGACTGTGAAACAATGACTCACATGGTGTGACAATGACTGTGGGACAATGACTCACATGGTGTGACAATGACTGTGAAACAATGACTCACATGGTGGGACAATGACTGTGGGACAATGACTCACATGGTGTGACAATGACTGTGAAACAATGACTCACATGGTGTGACAATGACTGTGAGACAATGACTCACATAGTGGGACAATGACTGTGAGACAATGATTGACATAGTGGGACAATGACTCACATGGTGGGACAATGACTGTGGGACAATGACTCACATTGTGGGACAATGACTGTGGGACAGTAACTGTGGGAAAATGACTCACATGGTGGGACAATGACTGTGGGACAGTAACTGTGGGACAATGACTCACATGGTGGGACAATGACTGTGGGACAATGACTGTGATACACAGTGACTCACATGGTGGGACAATGACTGGGACAAAGACTCACATGGTCTCACACACGAAGTTGTATCTGTGGGACAATGACTGTGACAATGACTCACATGGCCTCACAGACGGAGAGCTATCTGTGGGACAGTGACTGTGGGACAATGACTGTGGGGCAATGACTGTGGGACAATGACTGTGGGACAATGACTGTGGGACAGTAATTGTGGGACAATGATTCACATGGTGGGACAATGACTGTGGGACAATGACTCACATAGTGGGACAATGACTCACGTAGTGGGACATTGACTCACATTGTCTCACAGATGAAGTGGTATCTGTGCAGCTCGCAGTTGGCGTCGATCCAGCCGCCGTTGCGGTAAGCCGCGCAGTCCTCCTCTGGTGCCGGGTCCCCACTGTTCTCCTTGCTGTTCCAGAAGGTCGGGTGGGCGCGGGTCTTGCTCCTGGTCCACACGAACTCCCCCTCCTCCGCGAAGTCCTGGAGGCCTATCCAGGTGGGGGTGTCCTCTGCCACACAGGGTGAAGGAAGCATGCGAAGTACAGTGTATTGCTTACTACTGCTGCTGCTGCTGCTGCTGATCCTCCTCCTACTACCACTACTGCTAAGAAACATACAAATACAGTATACTACTACTACTACTACTACTACCACACCACCACCACCACCACTACAACAACAACCAATAATAATACTGACACTACTACTATTACTAATAATAATCATAATAACAATGACAGTAATAATGATAATATTCATTAAAAAAAAAATACATACATACACAAACAAAAAAATGAATACATGCATAGATAACTGATGAACAAACAAACCAACAATGACTGACGACTGAAAAAGGGGGAGGAAACAGTGAGATAGGAAGACATACCCCGCCACTCACTGTCCTTCCCTTACATATATATACTTCTTCTTCTTTTTTTTAATCGGGTACAGTTGGCGACGAGTGAACCAAACAAGCGAAAAAATCAACAACAAAAGAGGAAACCAACGACATTTTTCCGTTTTGACGGACAAACACAAACAGAAAAAAACAATTAGAAACAAACAAGCAAGCTAACAAAACAAGCAAACAGACAAACAAACATTAAGAACAAAGAGATAATTAATGCTGCAAGGAATGTAGTGTCTTCTTCGGTCCCTCTGCACAAGGTTCGTCGGTTCAATCTTTGTGCGAGTTTCCCCGTGTCAGGGGAGAGAAATGTTCTTCACTGTGGTCTTCTATGTTCCCATGGGTTGTCTCCTCGTAACAGGCAGATTCTGTGTGTGTGTGTGTGTGTGTGTGTGTGTGTGCTGGTGCTACGATGTGCAAAGGTTTTTAAACTACTGGTTACATGTATCATACCTTCCAAGCCCCCACACCGACCCCTCCCCCTACACAAGTACACACACACACACACACACACACACACACACACACACACACACACACACACACACACACACACACACACACTGACCGACTCCATTGTCTCTCAGCATCCCCTGGATATAGGTGTGTTCCTGTACACCGCCCACCTCCACTAACACACACACACACACACACACACACACACACACACACACACACACACACACACACACACACACACACTGACCGACTCCATTGTCTCTCAGCATCCCCTGGATGTAGG
>NC_134882.1:47579131-47584131 GCF_041734735.1 Babylonia areolata | reverse complement strand
GAAGGACGAGAGCGGCGCGAATGAAGGGCGAGGTGTTGTCGTTGACGATGACGAAGTGGAAGGCGTAGAGCCCCGCGAAGGGCGCCGTGAAGACTCCGGTGCGCGGGTCGTAAGGCTGCTGCCCCCCCCCCTGGCTCCCCTGGTCCTGGTGTCCCTGCTGCTGCTGCTGCTGCTGACCTCTCCCCGCCACCAGGCTCGTGGTCAGCATGTTGAACACGAAGGGAGCGCCGTCGCTCACGTGCACGTGCGTCCCGGCCATGTAGGCGCTGAAGGCCACTGTTTTGGGAGTGGTGGGGGGAATGGCGGGGTGGGTGAGTTGATGGGGGGTGGAGGTGGGTGGAAGGGAAAGGAATGAATGGATAAACGAATAAAAATGAATTAAAGGATGTATGTATACGTAAATGAATAAGTGAATAAATGAATGAATGAATGAATGAATGATGGAAGGATGGGGGGAAGGAAAGGATGGTAGAATGAATAAAAACAAATTAAAGTATATATATATATAAGTAAATACGTAAGTGAATGAGTGAATGAATTCATGAACAATGAATGCATGAATGAAACAATGATTTATATGAACACTGGATAACTGAATAAAATTAAATAAAGTCTGTATAAGTAAATGAGTAAGTGAATGATTGAATGAACAATGAATACATAAATGAAACAATGTATATACAAAAGCGTGTGTTCGTACACGACAGCAGAAATACGTACACACACATAAGCCTACATAAAGAACAAACAGTGTACACACATATACAAGTGAGTGATTAAGCGAATAAACATTATATGTGCATACAAACATACGCAAAAAACGAGTAAAAGCTAAACGGTACACTCACAAATAAATGAATGTAATAGACAAATGAAAATAATCATTATATGTGTATCCCTAAAATACCCCAAAACGCACATACATACGTGCGTGGAAACATAATTATGTGTATACACTAACATGCATATTCATATGATAAAATGAAAAACAAAAATGAAGAAATAAACACAGAAAGACCGGTCAATGTCCTGCAGTCGAGCTTTCTGTTGTGCAGTAAAGTCCGCGGAACACTTTTTTCAAGTCTTCCTCCCACCCCCGCCCTTTTTTTTTTTTTTTTTTTTTTTTTTTTTTTGAAGTGTTCGACGATCAGTATCAGTATCAGTAGCTCAAGGAGGTGTCACTGCGTTCGGATAAATCCATATACGCTACACCACATCTGCCAGGTAGATGCAGCGTAACCCAACGCGCTTAGTCAGGCCTTGAGAAAAAAAGATAAGAAGAAGAAGAAGAAAATAAAAAGACGATAATGATGATAGATAAGCAAATAAGCAAATAAATGTAAAACATGCAAACACACATTCACACATACACACAAACGCACATGCTTAACAGATATGCAACAAACATGCAGTTTCACATATATGAAAGCACAAACAAATACACATAAACGTACACGAGCCCCGACACACACACACACACACACACACACACACACACACACACACACACCGTCTCCCAAATTACACTGCAGAAGAAAAGAAGTACCTTTTACATTTTACACTGCGAATTGAATTGGAATGACACTCGATAAGATCAAATCAATCAGAGAAGAGAATGTAAGATAAGATAAGAGACAACTTTATTATATGTACATGAACTAAGTGCATGTTGTTGTTGCTATTGTTGTCTTCTTCGTTGTGTTCGACGAGTGACCGATAAATAAAAGACAGGGAAACAGCGATAGAAAAATGCACTCTGTCGTGGTGCGTTTAACTCTCTCCATGCGAACAGCGAAAGAGACGACGTTAACAGCGTTTCACCCCAATTACCATCATCAAAATATTACAAGCGGAAGGCTCTTACACTGAAGACGTGAATGTTGACAAAGAATACCACAATTCTGACGACGGAAGCTAAAGGTTGGGTCATTCAGACACCCACTGGACACCCGAGGGGTCTGTGTAGAGGAGAAGAGAGGACTCGCCGTACTGAGTGAGTTAACAACATATTGACATTTTGCAACAACAACAACAACAACAACAACAACCACCAAAAAAAGGGAAGAAAAGCTCTCCTTATCTACGTGCTTTCATGGTGATGGACAGTTGTTGTGCTCTTGAATGTTCGAAGCAAAAGTCTTTGTGAGAGTTTCATTCGGAAACATTATAGCTGAAGTTGACAATATTTTGCTGCCTTTTATTCATTTATCTAGTTATCTATATTATTGTTTGCTAGTTTGTTTATCTCAGTTTTTTTATAGAAAATTTATCTGTCTATCTATTTATTTGTTTATTATTCCAATATACAACTGAGCTACATGGCTATAGCTACAGTCTGGTTTAACTCTTTCCATACGAACGGCGAAAGAGACGACGTTAACAGCGTTTCACCCCAGTTACCATCATCAAAATATTACAAGCGGAAGGCTCTTACACTGAAGACGTGAATGTTGACAAAGAATACCACAATTCTGACGACGGAAGCTAAAGGTTGGGTCATTCAGACACCCACTGGACACCCGAGGGGTCTGTGTAGAGGAGAAGAGAGGACTGGCCGTACTGAGTGAGTTAACAACATATTGACATTTTGCAACAACAACAACAACAACCAAAAAAAGGGAAGAAAAGCTCTCCTTATCTACGTGCTTTCATGGTGATGGACAGTTGTTGTGCTCTTGAATGTTCGAAGCAAAAGTCTCTTTGTGAGAGTTTCATTCGGAAACATTATAGCTGAAGTTGACAATATTTTGCTGCCTTTTATTCATTTATCTAGTTATCTATATTATTGTTTGCTAGTTTGTTTATCTCAGTTTTTTTTTATAGAAAATTTATCTGTCTATCTATTTATTTGTTTCTTATTCCAATATACAACTGAGCTACATGGCTATAGCTACAGTCTGGTTTAACAACATATTGACATTTCGCAACAACAACAACAACAACAACCAAAAAAAGGGAAGAAAAGCTCTCCTTATCTACGTGCTTTTATGGTGATGGACAGTTGTTGTGCTCTTAAATGTAGTATTGATGAAAACGTACCTTGTGATAGATAATGGTTTGGAGTGGGACATTTGTTATAACAAATCCTGCAAGAGATGAATGCATAATGCATACGTTTATGTCTTTTTTTTCCTTTCTTTTAAACGTCTTTTTCACTATCAATATTAATAGACGAACATGGGATGGAAAAGAAATTAGTTGAGGACACTTATTTTTTTGTTGTTGTTGGGTTTTTTTAATGTTGTCGATGCCTGATACTCTGTGAAGTCTATCTGGCACCAAATGGACTATGCAACTCCAAAGAAAATAACACTAAAAGAAACACAAACATAACTACTTCTGCAACTTTTACAACAACCACAATTGCTGCTGCTGCTACTACTACTGCTACTATTGCTGCAGCTGCTGCTGCTGCTACTGCTACTATTGCTGCTGCTACTACTTATGCTGCTGCTACTACTACTACTGCAGCTGTTGTTGTTGCTGCTATTACTGTAAATTCCCAGAAGGAGAGGGTTATTCATTGCGCTCAATATTTTATATCGTTAATGTCATGTTGTTCAGTCATAATGTACATCAAAAAAAAGTAGATAATTAATGAATAAAATTTGGAGAGAAAAAAAAATAGAACTATGCAAGTCACTGACAGTGGCGGATCAATGTTGTAATTCTCCATGATACGATATTACATTGTGCTGTGCTGTGTTGTACTGTGCTGTGCTGTGCTATGTTATACTGACTGTGCTGTGTTGTACTATGCTATGTTGTACTGTGCTGTGCTGTACTATGCTATGTCGTACTGTGCTGTGCTGTACTGTACTGTGCTATGTTGTACTGTGCTGTGATGTGATGATGTTGTGGGGGTTTTCCTGTGTGGGTTGGGTTTTTTTATCCACTGTAAATCGATGCGGTTTTTTTTTTTATTTGTTTGTTGTTGTTTTTTAAACATGCATTTATCTAATCCCTTCTCATATCGAACTGTTATCTTTTGCCTTTTTCATACGTGTTCTTTACGGTTTGTTGACAAAACAAAATGAATTTTGGTTTGTGAAAAATGAAAATTAAAAAAATGAAAAACGAAACAAAAAAGTCTTCGTCGTTATTTCTCTCTCTCTCTCTCTCTCTCTCTCTCTCTCTCTCTCTCTCTCTCTCTCTCTCTCTCTCTCTCTCTCTCTCTCTCTCTCTTCCCGCCTGTCTATGTCTGTTTACATGACAGTTTATCTCTCTCTTTCTTTCACTCTCCCTCTCCCCTCATCGTTCTGTCCGTGCCTCTCTCTCTCTCCGCATGTGTGTGCGTGTGTGTGTGCGTGTGTGTGTGTGGTGTGTGTGTGTGTGTGTGTGTGTGCGTGTATGCGTGTGTGTGTGTGTGTGTGCGTGTGCGTGTGTGTGAATGCCGCATGTATTATATCCTAATAATTATTTACGGGACGTTGACCGTACTTTTCTATTAAATCCTGTATTTGTATAGCACAGAGAGACAGAGAGGGAGAGAGAGAATCAGATGATTTATTCATGTACAGGCCAAAAGAGGCAAGGCTTTCAAGACCCACTTGTGATGTCCACTTAATCCAACGAAGGAATTATAGATGAATAAATAAATAGATACATAAATCAATCAGTTAATAAACAGATGCTGCAAAATGAATAATCTGACCAAAAGACACACTAATGACTACGTGATTTGAAAAGCATTGAGGTTCTGGCCAAAACAAAAAAATCACCACACGAAAACATGAAGTTCTGTTTTCGTTTACATTTTCCGAAAGGCCATGCTGTGACCCTCACCTTTGACCTTGTTTCTCTGCAGAAGATCATGCAGACTCTCTCTCTCTCTCTCTCTCTCTCTCTCTCTCTCTCTCTCTTGCACACAGAAATGTTTCAAATCAGGTCATGACCTTGACCTTTAACCTCTGATTTTGATTTTCTTTAGGGGTTATGCTGTACCCATAACCAGTCACAAGACCAAGTTTGATTGAAATTGAATGTGTATCATGGTCTTG
>NC_134882.1:47514131-47576631 GCF_041734735.1 Babylonia areolata | reverse complement strand
CAATGCCAGTGGGGAAAAAAAACAGTAGAAAGTTGTGCTTCAAGCCATATAACAATATCCAAAACAATAAGCTTAAAACTGAGAAAATAATCTGGAGATATACCACTCTAGATGAACTGTGTGAATTTTCAGCCTTCCAGAGATATTTCCCGTTTTTCGATGACGTCACCAGTGACGTCACTATGCACGTACGAGATACGTTCTGGCGAACTCAAGGGGTTTTGAAACAAGAAGATTTTTTTAAGAGTTTAGGCATCACAGAATAAACAATATGTGAATAATATCAAAGGCCGTGAAGGTGGCAGAATGGTTAAGACGCTCATGCGCCAACACAGAGTCTGCGTGGGTCCGTGTTCGAATCCCGCTCTCAACCTTTCTCCGAAGTTTGACTGGAAAATGGAAACAGAGCGTCTGGTCATTCGGATGAGACGATAAACCGAGGTCCTGTGTGCAGCACACACTTGGCGCACTGTTAAAGAACCCATGGCAACGAGAGTGTTGTCCTATGACAACATTGTATACAAGACATCCACTCTGATAGGTACACAGATATGATAAGGCACGCACTCAATGCCTGACTATGCTGCTGGTCAGGCATCTGCCTAGCAGATGTGGTGTAGCGCATAGGGATTTGTCCCAACGCAGCGACGCTTCCTTAAGAAACTGAAACTAAAGGCCAAGACAAATGGGGAAATAACAGCAAAAACTGAAATGGCCTCCTGGAAACCAGGAAAAAAAAAAACCACCGTTAGTATCAGTACCAGTAGCTTCAAGGAGGCGTCACTGCGTTCGGACAAATCCATATATGCTACACTACATCTGCCAAGCAGATAACTGACCAGCAGCGTAACCCAACGCGCTTAGTCAGGCCTCGAGGAATTTTTTTTTAAATAAAAATAAAATAAATGAAAATAAATCAATAAAATAAAATAAGAATAAAAATAAAATAGAATAATAAAATAAAATAACAAAACAAAACAAACAAACAAAAAATAAATAAATAGATAAATAAAATAAAAAGAAATGAGTAAATAAATGAATAAATAATAGATAAATACATAAAAAAAAAAGAACTACTGCTAATAATAATAATATTTATAAGACGCATAAACTTGATGAAGTCAGCTGTTAGCGTACACAAAAAAATAATTTAATAAAATAATTTTTTAAATGATAATAATAATAAATAAATAAATACATAAATACATAAAATACAATACATAAAATTAAATTAAATTAAATTAATAAAAGAAGACAACAATGATGATGAATAAGCAAATAAATGTAAAACATGCAGACACACATTCACACATACACACACACACACATATACATAACAGATATGCAACAAACACCCTTAATCAAATTGAATCAATGATGAAAACAGATAAACAAGGCTGCATGGAGAAAATAAAACACCTGCGTCCACAAACAGTACCTATAAATACCGGTCTGTTATCCTCTCTCTGTAGCACACGACATAATTATAAGCCCTTGAAGTGGGATCAACACACGTGACCCAGGTTAGTCTTCCATGAAAATGGTAAACATAGAAAAATGCCCAAAAACCCAGTACAAACCCACCTTCAAGCACATGTTTGACTGTAAGTTCCAAAACGCAGGGCGGGGGGGAGGAAAACATGGCTTGAAATGCGATACACAATCGAGGATAAACTGCATTATGACCAAAAAATACAGGTTTGCAAATACAAGAATGAGAAGAAAAAAAAGACCCAAAATTACCGTGAAAAAACAGTTCTGGAATCAAAAATAGCTATGTAGACTGCTAGACGATGAAATAAAATGAACATAAGCTAGCAAGTTGGCAAAATAAGTTCCAACTTCTGAACAATGCACAGCGAATAAATGAAAGAAGAAGAAATCACATAAAAACACTACAATCACAGCTTAGACCCACATATGGAGAAATCGAGCAAAAGAGCGAGAAAAACAGAGAGAGAAACACAGAGAGAGGGGGGGAGGGAGGGAGAGGGAGAGAGAGAGAGAGAGAGAGAGAGAGAGAGAGAGAGAGAGCGGATGAAAGAATGAATGAAAAAATAACGAGAGAGAGAGACTGAGACAGAAAGAGGAGACAGAGAGAGAGGGGGGGAATGTATTGATTGTTTATATATATATATATATATATATATATATGAGAGAGAGATAGAGAAAGAGAGAGATACAGGCAAAATAGACAACATTGCTGGGGAAAGGAAGAAAAAATAAGATGTAAGTGACGTAATCCCAAACTGAGGAGGGAGGGAGGGGGGTGTTGGGGACAAGGTGGGCAAGGGGTACGGAGGGGAAGGGGGGGGGGGGGCAGACGGGCAGGGTAGGGGTGTTGGGGGTGTTGGGGGGTGGAGGGGGGAGAGGGTTGGAAGAGACAGGATGCTAGGAATTCACTTTGAGTCAAGACGACAACAAATGCAGTCTACCACTCTTCTCCAGAATGAATCTCCCGATCTCGGCGAAGATGTCCTTCCCTCCCCTCAACGCCTCGAGGGACGCGAAAGTAGGATGGGGTTTGGGATGGGTCACGTGGAGGGAACGAACGTCTTGCCAGCGGAAAGGGAGGGTGGGGCGACGGTCTTCGAGAGGTCGTGTGTGTGTCTTTTCCCAAGTCGGGTGACATATTCCCGCGTGACATATTACCTGGAGAAAAAAAAAAAAAAAGTTTCAGTTTCCAGTTTTCAGTTTTCATTTCTTCTTCATAAGGAGGCTTCACCCCGCTCAAACAAATCCACACACACACACACACACACACACACACACACATATATATATATATATATATATATATATATATATATATATATATATATATATATATATATATATATATATATATATATATATATACATCTTGCTAGGCAGATGCTTGACCCTGCAGCAGGTTAACCCAACGCGCCTTGTCAGTCAGGCCTTGAGTGCATGCTTATATATATATATATATATATATATATATATATATATATATATATATATATATATATTGATGGTCTAGAGGTAACGCGTCCGCCGAGGAAGCGAGAGAATCTGAGCGCGCTGGTTCGAATCACAGCTCAGCCGCCGATATTTTCTTCCTCCACCACTAGACCTTAAGTGGTGGTCTGGACGCTAGTCATTCGGATGAGACGATAAACCAAGGTCCCATGTGCAACATGCACTTAGCGCACGTAAAAGAACCCACGGCAACAAAAGGGTTGTTTCTGGCAAAATTCTGTAGAAAAATTCCACTTCGATAGGAAAAACAAATAAAACTGCACGCAGTAAAAAAAAAAAAATAATTAAATAAATAAAATAAAAAATGGGTGGCGCTGTAATGTAGTGACGCGCTCTCCCTGGGGAGAGCAGCCCGAATTTTCACACGGAGAAATCTGTTGTGGCAAAAAGAAATACAAATAAAAAAATAAATAATAAAAAATGCAAATATAAAATTATATTGTGTATCGATCAAAGTGGATTTCCGCTACAGAAGTTTTCGCTAAGAGGGCAACGGCTCTCGTCGCCATGGGTTCTTTTACAGTGCGCAGAGTGCGTGCTGCATGCACACGGGACCTCGGTTTGTCTTCTCACCCCCACTGACTGGACGCACAGTTCCATTTTGCAGTCAAACTTGGGA
The DNA here is from genome assembly GCF_041734735.1 of Babylonia areolata. Classification (NCBI taxonomy): domain Eukaryota; kingdom Metazoa; phylum Mollusca; class Gastropoda; order Neogastropoda; family Buccinidae; genus Babylonia; species Babylonia areolata. The sequence continues at coordinate 47,573,009 of NC_134882.1, read as the reverse complement.
GCAAAGGTGAGAGCGGGATTCGAACCCAGACCCTCACAGACTCTGTATTGGCAGACGAGCAGTCTTATGATATGAACCATTCAGCCACGTTCAGACAAAAAAAAAGAAGAAAAAAACAAGGAGAAGAATAATGGCACACTACTTTTGTTTTGTTTTTTGTTGGTTTGCTTGTTTGGTTGGTTGGTTGGGGTTTTTTGTTGGTTTTTTTGTTTGTTTGTTTGTTTTTTGTTGTTGTTTTTTTGGTGGGGGGAAGGTTTCCTTCCTTAATCCCATCTTTGGGTTACAATTTTTTGTCGCTGCACCACAAGAATTCATCCCGTTTTAGTGATTCCATACCACACATTATTACGTAATCATATTCATTCTGAAATCATAATTATTCAAAGACAGAATTTTCGTTCAATCACGTACAACTTTGCCATATTCTGAGATTCTGAAATGCAGTGACATTCTAATGAACTTGTCTTGCTGTTGTTGTTTTTGTTGTTGTTGTTGTTACATATTCTTTTGTGCATCTGTGACGTGACGTGCATGCGGATACATTCGTTATATTTCTGCTGGAGTCTCATTATTGGCACTGGGTATGTGTGGTCTCTGTGAGGACACCAGATCATCCTCTTCTTGGTGACTGTCAGGGACCTGAAACCTTACCGGTGTACGTCCCAAAATGTTCGCCCCCACCCCACAACCCCTCTTCCGTATGTACCTCGGGGGGGGGGGGGGGGGGACCTACAGAAGGGGGGAGGGCAATTTTGGACGTTACACCGGGTCAAAGTCCATGGCCTGTCATACTTCCTGTTCACAAGATGATCTCAGTTTCAACAACAACAACGACAAAATGCGTGGCGGCTGATTATGGCAACCCGCCGCTGAAAGAAAGATGGAGACTTCGTAAGACCAAACCTGCAGTCTCAGATCCAGAGACATGAGATGAGGGTACAACTCGTAGGTCCTGTACGACATCAACAGAGAATTGAACCCGAAGTCTTTGTCCCGAAAATCCCTGTGAGTGCGAAGGAAATGACGCATCCACAGCGTACGAGGTTTGGCCAGCAGAACGCCCTGGTTTATTGATTCGGGCCAGTTGTTCTTCTTGGACCAGTCCAGGGCAGCCACAACTGGGAAGGACAGCATGGAGTCAGGGACGTAGGAGGTCCAGACTGCATCGGGGTCCTGATAGGCCCCTCCGTATTTGTCCAATATCATGTACCTGCAAGTAGAAGAGAAAAAACAAAAACGCGCCAGAGTCCATTGAATAGAAATCATTCACTTTCTAACGATTGTATTCAGGAAGCACACGTTGTTGTTGTTGGTTTAACTCTCTCTCTCGAAAGAGACGACGTTAACAGCGTTTCACCCCAGTTACCATCATCAAAATAATGCGAGCGGAAGGCTCTTATACTGAAGAGGTGAATGTAGACAAAGAATACCACGATGTGTATATGCATATACATACACACATACACATATAGATACATATACATATACATAAAAAGAGGGAATTGTCTGAATTAGGGATCGAATCGTTCGCTTTGAGTAATAAACTTATGAACAGTTTCAAAGATGCTGACATTTATCTCAAGACTAAAGGAGGTGTTACCAAATAGTAAGTTATGTACAGTGATATGTTCTTGTGGGAGATTATGAATAGAGTTTGCTCTATGTATGTTGTGGTTCGGGCAGTGCAATAGAAAATGCTCAGCTGTCTCTTGCGGAAAACTGCAAGCACGAGATGGGTCATTCTTTATATGTCTATTATACAGGTCAGAGTTTAATTCGCTCATACCAAGTCTCAGACGACAGTGAATAATTTGTTCTTTCCTTTTACCCAGATAATAATATGGTGGGACTGTAGTGTCTGTAGAGGAAAGGTAGCGTTTCAGTTGACTGAGAGACTGGGTCTGTTGAACAGAAAGAGAAAGGGTGTTCCAAACAGCCGTGGCTGAAGGGAAAAAAGATCTGTTGTAAATGTCAGTGTGGTGTGGAGGGACGATTCGTTCAAATGGTCTTCGCCTGTGGTATGGGTTTACTGTTGACACGAGAGGGGGCAATAAGTGGGTAAGGTACTGAGGACAAATATTGTTGATGATTTTAAAGTACATTATTATCTTATGTCTACGACGCCTTTCTTTTAATGAACAGAATCCTGATTCTGCAAGCAATTTATCGTGGCTAGTACCACGTACGGTACCAGTGAAAATACGCAGAGCGTCTACGTGTAAGTCTTCCAACATTTTACATTGGTACTGTGCGCAGTTGTCCCAGATTATATTAGCATAGTCAAAGATTAGGACGATGAAGGATCTATACATCGTTTCCAGAGCCCCCCTGGTCAGCTTGTACTTAAATGAACGAAGACAGTTGATCAGTAACCCAGCCTTACAAACGATACTATCTATGTGGTCAATCCACCTACAATTACTTTGCAGAATGATCCCTAGGTGCTTGTGTTGATTGTGTTGCGGTAAGTTGACACTTCCAAAAGTTAGGTCGTAGCAGTCTACGTTTCCCCGGAATACATTTAGTAGTTCTGTTTTAGATTCATTAAATTTAACTTTCCATGTATTTGCCCAAACGTCTATTCTATTTAAGTCAGCTTGCAGGGTTTGTTTTCTCGTGACAGGGCTTCTCATTGCAAGAGACATGCTCGTGTCATCAGCAAATGATTTTATATCAGAACTAATACTACAGACTATGTCATTGATATAGACTAGAAATAACAGAGGACCAAGAACAGATCCTTGTGGTACACCCTGGGGAAGTTTTAACTTAACTGACTGTGCACCTTTCATTAGAACTGACTGGTACCTGTCTGAGAGATAATCTCGAAACCAAACCAAGAGTTTGCCTCTGATACCAGCAGCTTCCAGCTTAAGTAAAAGGCCCCTGTGCCACAAACGATCGAAAGCTTTAGATATATCAAAAAATATTGACTGAACAGGAATATTTTTATCGTAGTTATTTACTAAGTTGTCATAGATAATAAGAAGTTGGTTGATTGTCGAGTCACCATGAATAAACCCTAACTGTGCTTCTGTAATCAGGTTGTTGGATGTAAGAAAGTTATAAACATATTTTAGTTGTTGTTGTTGTTGTTGTATTGGTGTTTGTTGTTGTTGTTGTTGTTGTTTTGTTGTTGTTTGTTTTACATATTCATTTATTTGTTTGTTTTTTGTTTGTTTTTGTTTTTGTTGTTTTTTTTGTTGTTGTTGTTTTTGTTTGTTTGTTTGTTGATGTTGTTTGTTGGGTTTTTTCGTTTTGCTCATCTCCACTAAATTAAATTGTTTTAAACATATTTATTTCTGGCCTGATGATACGGATACTTGTATAGCGCCTATCCTCGGTCGGAGACCAAGCTTTAAGCGCTTTACAAACACGGGTTCATTTGCACAACACGCTGCCTACCTGGGTAGAGCCGACTGACGCCTGCCATCGGGCGCTCATCGTTCGTCTCACGTGTCATTCAATCAGATTTCAGGCAGGCACACATATACACTCAGACAGATATGTGACATTTTTCGTGTATGACCGTTTTGTTTAGTTACCCAGCCATGTAGGCAGCCATACTCCGTTTTCGGGGAGGGGGGTGCATGCTGGATATGTTCTTGTTTCCATGACCCACCGAAATGCTGACATGGGTTACAGGATCTTTAACGTGCTTATTTGATCTTCTGCGTGCATATATACACACGAAGGGGGTTCTGGCCCTAGCAGGTCTGCACATATGTTGACCTGGGAGATCGAAAAAGTCTCCACCCTTTACCCACCAATCGCCGTTTATTGAGATTCGAAACCCCGGGACCCTCAGATTGAAAGTACAACGCTTTAACCACTCGGCTATTGCGCCCGTTAGATAGAAATAATTCACTTTCTAACGACTGCATTCAATAAGCACCCGCACAGAATTGTGTTTCCGTTGCTGATCTCCACTAGATTAAACTGTTTCAAACCGCTTTTATTTTTCATGCGGTGTGGGGGGATGGGGGTGGGGTGCGGGGGGGGGGGGGGGGTCTAAGTTTACCTAGCAGTTCCGAGGATCAGGACGCACTGACCTGGCCACGTCGCTGACATGCTTGATGTGGTTGACAGGCTGCTGAAACACGGTGAGAGGCCGGACCACCTTGACTACTGTGACGTTCTCCTTGGCCAGCTCCTCCCACCAGCGGCCCCTGGGCTCCTCGTCCACGTGCATGTACACGTGCTCGAAGCCGGCCACGTGCAGGGCGCTAAGAACGCTCAGGAAATGGTTGAAAGAAAAATCGCCTTTGAACAGCCTGTGATCGCTGCCCTTGGTGAACCTGACGAAGTGGGAGATTCGCGGGATGGGGTCTCTGGAATCCGGCACGGGCGTCGCAGGTCTCTGACTCCCATAGAAAAGCAAACGTGCCAGCTCCGCGAAAGAGGTCTGAGCAAGGATGACGTCACGGGGGTACATAACTTCCGGCACGACCGCACAGTAGTCATTTGGGCGGAAGCTGCCGGGAGGCGGACATCCGGGCCGGACGACATCACCGGAAGTGATCCTCTTCAAGTAAGCCTCTTTCAACGACCTGTTAAACCCCGTCCTAGCGACGACGATCAGCCCGTTCGTTCGGTCCGAGTCTGAGGTACTGTTTGAAGATGCGAACCATAGGTCGGTATTTACCGGTAGGGCTTTTAGAGCTGGGGGGGACAGAACGGTATTTTCACCGACAAATATACCGCCGCTCTCTGACAGGAAGTCCAGTGCGGTACTGAGCATGCGCGTTGATCCACACGGTGGCGCTGGCGACAGAGGATGCATCTCCAGCCCCGGTGTTTCTGATGCCAGTTTCTGCACACAGTACATTAAAACTATCACATTGATAATCATCATCATCATCGTCGTGGTCGTCATGGATACTTATATAACACACTATACAGAAATCTTGTTCTAAGTGATTTACAAAACACTTCTTTTTTTTATTTTTTTACAAAAACACTTTACATCAATGTTACGTACACACACCAGAATGTGACTAACAAACTACACACACACACACACACACACACACACACACACACACACACACACTGCATACATACATTTTAACAAACATATGTACATAGCAGCTGCCCTCCACACACACACACACACACACACACACACACACACACACACACAAGGCAAGGGTGTTTCTTTTCTTTTCTTTTCTTTCTTTCTTTCTCTTTTTTTTTATTTTATTTTTGTTGTTGTTGTTGTTTTTACCTCGAACCAAACATTGTAGTCGTCCTGACGAGGCTGGTGTGTGTGGTGAAACGACAGCTTCAAGGGATGAAAAGTCTTGATGGCACTCAGCACACTCAGGTAGTCCTTAAACCCGAACGTTTTGTCCCCACACCAAATGTAATGCACAACAGGAAGGACCTGAGAACACATTCATAGAAAGCGTCATGCTACGTTACAAGGAAACAACCGTGGATGAAAGAAGAAAAGTGATAGCTACTTCCCTTATTTAGTTTTGGGCGACAAGCGAACTAAAGAAGTATGTCACTTATCCAAAGGATCTGCAGATCATGTAACAAGCCTCGTTGTTTGTTAAGGCCAGACACGGTAGTGAAATTTTGACCAAATCATGATTTTTTATGATTTTCGTTTTTTCGCATAATTTGCTTCTTCAACATCTAATCTTTATAGTCATTTTCATATTTTGTACTAAATCGGTCGCAAAAGGTGTTATATTTGCAAATGAAAGTTGCTTCCTGATGTCGATTTTGTCTGAATTTTTCAAACATCGTCCAAAAGTGTTGATTTTACACCTTAGCAACGTATACTTTCATTTCCCGAAGCCTATCATATCGCATATCAACAGAAACAGCGTCATCTTGTGAATACACAGACCCGGTTCTTTTAGTTGTTGAAACGGACTATAAAACACTGCGAGCGATTTTCCACACACACTGTATCGCGCGAACTTTCCCGAGTTTTCCCAAATAAGGGCATAGAGTACTATGTCTGTGCAGTTTCATTGATGAGACTGACACCAGTGGAAATTTCAGCCAATCAGATTTCATTCCGCTGGGCTCAGCCAGCCTTCGGGCACGCTCGGCTCCCTCCGTCGAGAAGCCAAAATGGCCGTCCAATAACAACAACATGCTGACATGAAAGTGTTTTTTCTCGTCAATTGTTGATTATTTTGCCAGCTAAGACATCTCCTGGATTCATCATGCCTCGGCATAAGCAAGGAAAGAGACGACTGCACTTGATAGCTGCTGCAAAAGCAAAATGGGCCAAATGTGACGCGGCAGCGACTGAAAGCGTCGCTTCGAAGAAACCAGCACCTTCGACATCAGACTCTGATAAAAGTGCGTCGAGAAGAAAGATCGAAATCATGAACCCTGTCGTATATAATGGTGAGGTGGAAGACCAGAACTGGACTTTGCTACACGTTTTCCAGCTGACCAGACTGATGAGTGACCTGAGTTGCCCAGAGTGCGGAGAAACGGGACTGTCAGTCAGTGTGCGAGAGAGGGAGAAAGCTGGTTTTGCGGCAAAGCTTGCCATGTGCTGCGATGGCTGTGGTTATGAAAAGTGCGAATTCTCATCCCCACGAACTGGATTCAATGACAAAAAGAATACAGGTTTTGAAGTAAACAACAGGATGACCATGCTGAGCCATGAACTGGGAGGCAGCTACACTGCTCTTCAAACCTTCAGCACTGTCATGGGAACACCAGGCATGCATTTGAAAACTTTCCAGGCCCATGACAAGAAAGTAACAGGTATGTTTGTGAGGTTTTTTTGATGGTTAAAAAAATCTTTATCTTTAACTGTGCAGTACAAATACACACAAGTGTGCACACATCCCTGCACTGATAACCACTAGTGAAACATTACACTGTCAACCACTGAATCAGTCACTCAGGCAAAGTTTTGCTTGTTCAGTCTTGACTATGATCCATGTGTGTGTGTGTGTGTGTTTGTGTTGTGTGTGTGTGTGTGTGTGTGTGTGCGTGTGTGTGTTCATGAATGGGTGAATGCATGTATATCAGTTATGTGTGTAAATTATGCACAGTGTGTGTGTGTGTGTGTGTGTGTGTGTGTGTTTCATTGCAATATTATATATTTATGTATGTGTATATGTGTATGTGTGTGTGATATTTAGACTCATCACTTGAGGAAGGAAAGTAAACTATGTAAATGATATAGTTGTGAGCACAGCATAAATATCTCACAAACATTATGCATTTTTCAGCTGCTGAAATTGAATCAGGGTCAACACTCTTAGAACGCACAGCAGCTACAATCCAGTAGGCGTATGCAGAGACCGATGAAGACCTGCAGGGGGCACTGGATAAAGGTGAAAATCCAGTCATCAATATCAGTGTTTCATATGATGGAACATGGCAAAAGAGAGGATTCACATCACTGTATGGTACGCCACCCTACGACGTCTCAACAACCGAGAGGAGGAGGCCAGGGATCCAGATGCCTACCAAGCAGGAGGACACTAGCTTGTAAGTACCCCCTTCCACTGTGCTCTCTAAAACTACTCTCATATCAGGAGTATGGGAAAGCCAGACCACTGGAATGTGTCTGCCAATCTGTGTAAACCATTTCACATTCTTTGTGAATTTGTCATCATGTGAGCTGTGAACTGGATTATTATTGGCCACAAAACACTTCAATTTCAACTTCTTCTCTTACCTGGTGGTTGCTGTGCTGTGGATTAACATGCTGGGTGAGTAAGTTGTACTCTTCTACCACTTGTGCTAAACAACACTCAGCCAGTAAAGTTTCTGTTCTTCTTTCTCCGTTTTCTGGGTTTTCTGTTTTTCGCACTCTACGCACATTTTAAATGGCTAAAACTTCCACAAAAATAAACACAGAGCCTTAAAATTTGGCATGGTGCTTCTTTAAAGTATGGCGCTTAAAAGTACGCATTGCTTTTTTGAAACAAAATGTATAGTTATGTTTTATTTGAATGTTATTTAGAACAATCGGTGCAATATAACTGCGTTGACCAAACAAAATTCTCAAAAATATAAATTTGTCATTACATCAAAAAGCTATCCGTACTTTTATAGATATTAACATTCCTAAACTAGATCAGAAAACAGATTTTGGCTAAGTGCAATTGAAAAAAAGCCTTAAGCTTTTAAAAATGTTTGTTTGGCAGCCATCTTGGACTGTTTCCATGGCAACCGGAGGTCCAAACACCAAAAAAAGAATAGTTTTGAACTTCCCAGTAAATATACTTTCAAAGTGTAATACATTTTAAATTAAGGCAACAAACACCTCTGATATGAATTTTACTGTAGTGTCTGGCCTTAATTTCCAGTTGAAAAAACCACCGATGCTACCATGTGTTTGTTCTGTATTGTCCATGTGTTCTGTGTGGCTTGTTCAGGATTAAAGAGGCTATGCCAGTTTTGAATAAAAAGCTTATTTGTGTTTGCACATTTCTTCTGTCTTTGCTGCTGTGTGCACATGTCAGATGATCGGTATAAGGACAGACCCGGCGCTTCCTTTTTTGAGGAAGTGTCTGGGTTTGTTCCAATGTACCTTTGTCTTTACCTGTGTGCTAGCTCAATCGGTAGCGTAAGCAGCACTGACTTGAAGTTGTGTACCTTGTGTATGGAGAGAGATACCACTCTTTAATATATGTAACAAGCATCAAGCAATTGTCGGGACAATAATGCTTACGAATAACGTATAACTTAATGCCATAATATCGCATGGAAACAACCACACCTACAAGATAACGGAAGCTCCAAGTCCACAGGGGGGGCTTACAATCATCTTACTGGGAATATTGGTAGGCCTATTAATCACACACACACACACACACACACACACACACACACACACACACACACACACACACACACACACACAATTCTTTTCACACCTCTCTCCCTCCATTCCTATGTCTTTGTCTCTGTCTGTCTGTCTGTCTGTCTCTCTGTCTGTCACTCTGTCTCTGTCTGCCTCTCTCACTCTCTCTCTCTCTTTCCCTCTCTCTCTATTTCCCTCTTTCTCTTTCTATCTCCATCTCTTTTTCTATTTCCCTCTTTCTCTCTTTATTTCCCCCCTCTCTCATTCTCTCTCTCTCTCATTCTCTCTCTGCCCCCCCCCTCTCTCTCTCTGTCCTCTCTCTCTCTCTTTCTGTCTCTCTCTCTCTCATTCTCTCTCTCTCATTCTCTCTCTGCCCCCCCTCTCTCTCTCTCTCTCTGTCCTCTCTCTCTCTTTCTGTCTCTCTCTCATTCTCTCTCTCTGCCCCCCCCCTCTCTCTCTCTCTCTGTCTCTGTCTCTGTCTCTCTCTCACCAAACCAGGAGTTTCCCGTGACCCCTGTACCCTGGGAGACAGTCGGTCCAGCAAAACATCTCCCCGGTCACTTGGCAGCTGAAGGAAAGCAGAACAGTGACCCACTTCACAATGTTTCGTTTTAGAAATAGAATACATCGAGTCTGCCTGAAACTTATGCGCATACATTATTAATATTTGATAATTCGATGTGCCTCAAGATTAAGGAAAGAATTGTGCTCTACTCTATAAGTACATAATGGTCTGTCTTTCTTTTTATTTTCTTTTTTTCTTCTTTTTTGTTGTTGTTGTTGTTGTTGTGCAATATGACAGCATATCAGCTAATCATCTGCAGCAATTTTGACTCATAGCTCACCCGTGTAAATAAGAGTATGTGTACTAACCCAGTATTTCGGGGTTGGGATGGGAATATTTGTGTGTGTGTGAATGTGTGTGTGTGCGCGCACGCGCGCGCTTGTGCGTGTGTGTGTGTGTGTGTGTGTGTGTGTCCGTGTTTGTGCGTGTGTGTGTGTGTGCGTGGTAAACTTTAAGATATTCATTTTCTCCGAGAATACTTTTGTCAGTTGACATCAATTTTTGCTTAAAAATAGCAACAACAACAACAAAAATCAGTTAATTCTACACATTCTAATCATAATGACATTGAACTTCTGGAAAAGGCACAAGAAATAGATATTATCATATATATATATATATATATATATATATATATATATATAAAAAATACGGTCCTATTTTCTTTCTTCGTGGCAAGCCAGATGACAAGGACTTATTCATAACAACAATACAATGGGAATAATCCCATTCAGACAATCATGTAGGACAGAGACGCGGTGGTGTCAAGATCACAGGACTTATTAATTTTTGGAGTGATGGCCCAGAGGTAACGCGTCCGCCTAGGAAGCGAGAGAATCTGAGCGAGCTGGTTCGAATCACGGCTCAGCCGCTGATATTTTCTCCCCCTCCACTAGACCTTGAGTGGTGGTCTGGACGCTAGTCATTCGGATGAGACGATAAACTGAGGTCCCGTGTGCAGCATGCACTTAGCGCACGTAAAAGAACCCACGGCAACAAAAGGGTTGTTCCTGGCAAAATTCTGTAGAAAAATCCGCTTCGATTTGAAAAACAGATTAAAAACAGGAAAAAATATATACAATTTTTTTTTTATGGGTGGCGCTGTAGTGTAGCGACGCACTCTCCCTGGGGAGAGCAGCCCGAATTTCACACAGAGAAATCTGTTGTGATAAAATGAAATACAAATACAAATACAAAATGTTCTGGAGCACGTTTTTCTTACACAGAGAACTCGGTAGTACCGGTGGAGCTTGGTGAGCTAGAAGGGTCAAGGCTGTTTCTGTCTGGTCTGTTCGATCCTACCCCAATGAAGTAGTCATTGAATTTTCTCAGGAAAAGACTCTGATTGGGTGGGATATTCGAGGGAAGCACAATGTCCCTGACCTTGTGCTCATCATTTGACCCCTGAGTCAGAAGAGCTCCCTAGAACTATCACAGTATCAGCAATCTTTCTCCTTTCACAGATGTGACAAAGACAGACAGACAGAGAGGGAGAGGGGGTGAATTTATATACTACAATTACGGGCGCAATAGCCGAGTGCTTACAGCGTTGGACTTTCTATCTGAGGGTCCCAGGTTTCGAATCTTGGTAACGCCGCCTGGTGGGTAAAAGGTGGAGATTTTTTCCTATCTCCAAGGTCAACATATGTGCAGATCTGCTAGTGCCTGACACCCCCTTTGTGTGTATATGCAAGCAGAAGATCAAATACGCACGTTAAAGATCCTGTAATACATGTTGGCGTTCGATGGGTGATGGAAACAAAAACATACCCAGCATGCACATCCCCGAAAACGGAATATGGCTGCCTACATGGCGGGGTAAAAACGGTCATACACGTAAAAGCCCACACGCGTACATATGAGTGAACGTGGGAGTTGCAGCCCACGAACGAAGAAGAAGAAGATATACTACAAAAATACATAGTTTCTAATGTGTTCATTGCAAATTTCATTTGGCTAGGGCACTCATATATAAATTCAAACAGTACAATCAGTCTTTTTTCATAGCTGCTCATAACCTTATTTCCCTTATGTCATTTATTTTTATTTTATTTATAGATTTTTCAGATGTCGGATTTTTGTGTTAAACGGCTACTTTTTTTTTTTTTTTTTTTTACCTGAAAGTTTCCCTTTTTCATGACGATTGATATATGGAGTGATGGCCCAGAATGGTGCCTTGGAAGGAAGTGAAAGAATCTGAGCGCACTGGTTCGAATCATGCAGTCGCCAGTATTTTCTCCCCCTCTACTAGACCTCGAGTGGTGGTCTGGACGCTAGTCATTCGGATGAAACGATAAACCGAGGTCCCATGTGCAGCATGCACTTAGCGCACGCAAAAGCTTCCACGGCAACAAAGGCTTTGTCCCTGGCAAAATTCTATAGAAAAATTCACTTCGATAGGAATACAAATAAAATTTCAGGTAGAAATAAATACAACAACAAAAATGCGTGGAGTTCTCAGTGAAGTGACGCGCTCTCCCTGGGGAGAGCAGCCTGAATTTGACAGAGAAATCTGTTGTGACAAAAAGAGTAATACAGTTCAATACAATGTATGAAGTGTCCAAGGGAAGGTGCATTCTTTTTCTTTTTCTCCTTTTTTGTCTTTTTTGTTTTGTTTTGTTTTCACTTGTGTCACTTACGAAGTTATGATTTTCTTTACCTGAATGTTTTCCTGTTACCTGATGATTGGTATGTACATAGCAATCATGGAAGTGTGTACTGGCTATTCATTTATCTACTTTTTCACTTGTCTTAAAACGTCATATTTTTCATATCTGAATACTGTTGTTTTAATATATATATATATATATATATAAATTATATATATATTGTATGTATGTATAATCAACGATGGGTATATGGGCTAGTAGTAGTAGTAGAAGTAACATAATCATTATCATTAGTAGTAGTAGCAGCAGTAGTAGTATTGGTATTTCACTTACTTACCTGATAATGTGAAATCGAATGAACCAAACGAACTTTTTTTCTGTTTTAACTCTTTGAAGTAGATAACAACATCTTTTGAGCTGAATGAAACAGGATTGAAGAAAGATTGGGGGCAAGTTCACTCACCACTGCACTCACCTTTGTTAACGACTGACTGCTGTCCCTTTGCCTCTCGTTGAAACGAAACGGAACGTGTAAACCTGCAGAAAGCAAGAAATGCAAGTAATCCAGTGCGCATATGACCAGTATGGCCACAGCGAAAAGGCAGAAAAAAGCACGCTTCTTAGGCATTTGTACGAGTAGTGTGAATGTTCAACAAAAACTCGCCTTTCTCACACAACCCGGGGTCGCCCGTTAACGGCGGAAAAGAGTACGTTCCTTAGACAATTGTAGGACGAGTGTGAATATTCAACACAAAACTCGCCTTTCTCACACAACCCGGCGTCGCCCGTTACGTTTCTTAGACAATTGTAAGAGTAGTGTGAATGTTCAACAAAAACTCGCCTTTCTCACACACACCGGCGTCGCCCATTAGTGGCTGAAAAGAGTACGTTTCTTAGATAATTGTAGGAGGCGTAAATGTTCAACAAAAACTTGCCTTTCTCACACACACTGGCGTAGCCCGTTAACGCGGAAAATAGTACGTTTCTTAGACAATTGTACGAGTAGTGTGAATGTTCAACAAAAACTCGCCTTTCTCACACAACCCAGTGTCGCCCGTTGACGGCGGAAAAGAGTTCGTTCCTTAGACATTTGAAGGAGAAGCGTGAATGTTCAACAAAAACTCGCCTTTCTCACACAAACCGGAGTCGCCCATTAAAGCCTTATCTCAGAGCTTAAAGAAAGCACTAAAACAACATGATGCGATTTTCGCTCAGGGGGATAGCGTGATCCAACAGCTTGACATCTCAACAGGACATCGACGTGTAATTGCTGCTTTAATTGTGTCAGCAACTCACGTGTCTTGTACAAGCTGTGGCCCTTGAACACTAAGCCGTAGCTAGGCTATTTCCACCCACACACCAGAGTCCAGCCAGCTATATAGTTGCTGACAGCCATTTGCCATGAGTCTGACACTCTTTCAGTGAGGCAAGACAAGGTAAGGAAAGGCAGGTTAACTCTCTCCATACGAACGGCGAAAGAGACGACGTTAACAGCGTTTCACCCCAATTACCATCATCAAAATATTGCAAGCGGAACGCTCTTATACTGAAGAGGTGAATGTTGACAAAGAATACCACAATTCTGACGACGGAAGCTAAAGGTTGGGTCATTCAGACACCCACTGGACATCCGAGGGGTCTGTGTAGAGGAGAAGAGAGGACTGGCCGTACTGAGTGAGTTAAGAAATGCTTTTTGACGTGCCCGCTGGGGGCATTGAAGCTATACACGAAAACATCTTTTACACACACAGAGAGAGAGAGAGAGAAAGAGAGGGGGGGGGGTCTTGAATCATGACAAATTTTATTGATTTGGCCTTTAAGTGACACATATCAAATGAGGTTGAAACATTCACACCCGCATTTTCCAATATTCCGTTGCTGCCACAATACAGACATGCACATGCACACACACACACACACACACACACACACACAGAGTTTGCGTATGTGGGGGGGAGAGGACTGGGGGGGTATGAGCGTATGTGTGTGTGTGCTTGTATAAGAGAGTGTGTGTGTGTGCGTGTGTGTGTGCGCGCGCGCGCGCGCGTGTGTGTGTGTGTGTGTGTGCCGTGGAAGCTGCAATACGTAGCCTAGGAATGAATGTGTGAGGGGGGGGGGGGGGGGGGGGGGAGGGGAGGGTGCAGGGTAAATTGGAAGATGATGTGTGTGTGTGTGTGTGTGTGTTGGGGCTCGTGTACGTTTATGTGTATTTGTTTGTTTTTTTCATATCTGTGAAACTGCATTTTTGTTACATATCTGTTATGCATGTGTGTGTGTGTGTGTGTGTGTGTGTCTGTGTCTGTCTGTCTGTCTGTCTGTCTGTATGTTTTACATTTATTTGGTTATTTATTTATTTATTTATTATCATTATTGTCTTTTTATTTTATTTTTATATCATCATTATTATTATTATTATCATCATCATCATTATTATCTTTTTTTCTCTCTCTCTCTTTTTTTTTTTTTTTCCTTTTTTTCCTGACGAAGCACGTTGGGTTACGCTGCTGGTCAGGCATCTGCTTGACAGATGTGGTGTAGCATATATGGATATGTCCAAACGGAGTTAAGCCTCCTTGAGCTACTGATACTGATACTGGTGCTGACACATTCAGAGGTCTGGTATGAAAATAACACAATGATTGATAATTTACATATTTACATATTTTAATATGATAATTTACATACGAAATGAACCTTTCTTTTTCTGTGATGTCTGCAAAATGGACAGTTAAATTTTCTTTCATAAGCATCGTCTGTGAAACGTAGTTTGTGTACTTTTAATGGTGACACGCCTTTTCTCAGATGAGTTTAAAAAAAAAAAATCATGATTTTGACATGTGCAACGCTAACTATGAACCAGATCAGCAATAGAATGAGAATCTGCCATGTGAATTTATGCTGTTCTTCGGCCAAGCTGCCGCACTGTGCTTTGATCCCGCTGCCTGAAACAAACTTCCAACCTTTCATGGACCACTTTTATGGCCTTTTTATGGCCGGCCCCAGCTTGGAGCGCCCCACCCCAGAGGCAGATGTCAAGGGGCCGACGAGGAGACGTCACACTTAAGACAAAGACCCACATTGAAGAACACACACACACACACACACACACACACACACACACACGCACGCACACACACACACGCATGCACGAACGCACATACGAACACACACACACAGAGACCATCTGACACCCCCCCTCCCACCCTCATACATACCCATCGCCCACATTCACACCCACCACCCACATACACACCCACGCACTTTCACATACATAATTCAAATGCACGCGCTAGCATAAACACACACACACACACACACACAGGAACACTGACAGATACATACACACGCACGCGCGCGCACGCGCGCACACACACACACACACACACACACACAGAGTGAGCACAACAGACACGTAAGTTTAAGTTTTACGACCCAGCCAAGTGGCGGAGATAACACGATGACAAAGATAACAGCGCTAGAGATAAGATAACATAGGGCGCGATCACACACACACACACACACACACACACACACACACAGAGTGAGCACAACAGACACGTAAGTTTAAGTTTTACGACCCAGCCAAGTGGCGGAGATAACACGATGACAAAGATAACAGCGCTAATAAGATAACATAGGGCGCGATCACACACACACACACACACACACACACACACACACAACTTCAACGTACTCTCACACACACAAACACACCTTGTAATACGCGCACGCATATCCTCACACATACTCACATACGCGTGCTCGCACGAACACACCACCGCCACCAGCACTACAACTACACAACTGTTGGAGCCACAGTTTATTCCCGGTGACATTATATACCGCAATATGTTATAGCCTGCATGCAGTGTCGCTAGTGCAGCTGATTTTTTGTTGTGTCTCTCCTGGCACACATTGCCGGCGACAATAATCACGTGCATGGCGACAAAATGTGCCGCAACATGTGTAAGCCTCGAGTCCGTGAACTAAATGGTTATTTCAGTGAGTTCTGACCTGATTGTGTCTTTTAAAAATTTGTTGTCGTGAAGAACTGATTTACTATCAACACAAAATAGAATCTGAAAAACGGTTTTCGGAAACGAGATTATACATTTTAACACCATCAGAATTGTCGTGAGTTCAGCAGTGAAGAAAAACTTTTTACAACTTTTTCAGATGAAGTAACTGTTGAGACTTAAAGGTTTGGAATAACGAAAGCAGCACTTGACCAATTATTATTCACAACCCCCACCAGAGTAAGCATTACAATTTTGCTACTCTACAGATTATTGAATAAACTCACATATACCTACACGTGTGTGCATATTACAGGAACCCAGACTGACCAGCAAAGAAGCTCTGGGTCACGTCAGATGTCCTGGACCTATGTGACAAAAAGAAGGGAGCTCTTCCGTGCTTGGGGTGAGTCCTGTCAATGTTGTTAGTGTCGGCGGATTCATGGGGGCTGTTGCTTGAGGGACGTGGTGGAGGTCTCCACTCTGGGAGGGACGCTCACTCAGTCTGGCTCCGCGACTAAGCCATTATTGTCGTTAGTAGGGGGCTTAGTAGGCGGTGTCCTAAGTACGTTAAAACAGAACATGCACCACTGAACACCACCGAAGTGACTCAGCAGCAGTGCAGGGTCTCCTCTGGTGTGTGGCCTCCTGGCGACCTAACATCGATGGTTCCTTGTGCACTGCCGACGCTGGAACTGCGACGGACGAACCCGGGTGTGGTCGTGTATGGGGGAATCTAAATGAGCGGCGTGGGAGTAATGCCACTGAAACGGTGCAGATGATGGGGCAGCAAAAAAAAAAAAGGGGGGGGGGGCTGAAGAAGAGAAAGAATGAGGTAGATGGGGCCAAACAGAACAGAACAGAGCTCTCAAACCAGGAGATCCAGAAAAGGATGAAAAGAGCATATTAGGAATGGACCGAGGAGCAGTGCCAAGACATTGAAGACAGCCTGAACAACAACAACAACAACAACAACAACAACAAAAAAGCGTTCAAGCTTGTGAAAGATCTGACACTCAGCACCAAACAAGGCCATTCTGCAGATGATTTTTGGAAAGTTATTTCTGATGAGGTTGTTATTGTCGAACTTTCACTGGCATTAGTTCATAGCCCTATTTCTACATTCCTTTAATGTACTTCAGAATTGTGTTAATGATTTCTGGTTATTGTTATCATTATTGAATTGTTATTGTTAATTGTAATTGCATGTTAGTTATGCAATTTTGGTAGTTTTCTACCTTTTCTGTTTTATTCATCCCTCTCCCGTCCCACGTCCCCCCCCCCCTCCCCGCCCCGCCCCTTTCCCCCTCCCCCGTTTTTTGGGTTTTTTTGACTCACTTGTGTAAACAAAGTGAGTCTATGTTTTAACCCGGTGTTCGGTTGTCTCTCTGTGTGTGTGTGTGTGTGTGTGTGTGTGTGTGTGCTTGTACTTGTACATCTATCTAGATCCAGATAAAACGGCTAAATGTTGCAGTGTGATTGCGGCGATAGCCACGTCTTCTTTACCGAGGACTTAAAAATATTTTTTTATTGTCGTTAAAGATTTTTTGAATGCCCAAGATACACCAGAATCATATGATTTGAACAGCGTTCTCACTGCGAATACTGCAATCGATTTATCGCCCTTTAAAAAAAGCATGTTTAAATTAAATACTATATTTTTGAGTATCTCTACAGGTGGAACGATAGTGCAATGGGTAAGACAGTTTCTTCTCATTCGAATATCTGGGGTTCGCTTCTGCTGTTGGAATTTCTTTTTTTCTTGTTCTTTTAACCCGAAGTTTTATAATAACATATACAGAACCCTTTTTAACGAATAGATTTTTGGCTCAAGTGTGTAAACAATGTGAGCCTATATATTTTCTTTGCATTTTTTCCAAATCGTGAAGCATCGTGGGATGATCCTCGCTGATCCTCCCAAAAGCGATGATGAGCAGTTGAAAGGGAGCAACCAAAAGCGATTCTGGAATTACATCAAATCTCTCAGACGTGACAGTACAGGGGTATCTCCACTTCGAGACCAAGGAAGATTATTTGCATCCCCAAAAGAAAAGGCCAACATTCTAAACCACCAGTACAAGTCAGTCTTCACGAGAGAAAAAAGCAGCAAAATCCCAACACCATCGGGAGTGTCCTACCCTGCAATGGCCGAGATCACGATCGACAAGGAAGGGGTACGCAAATTGCTGAAGAACAGCAACCCATATAAAGCAGCAGGACCTGATGAGATTCCAGCAAAAGTGTTGAAAGAGTGCGCAGATGAGATCGCGCCCCTGCTCTCTATTATCTTCACCAAATCACTGGCAGATGGATGTGTACCAGACGACTGGAAAATGGCGAACGTGACAGCAGTTTTCAAAAAGGGCAATCGTAACTCTGCTGCTAACTACAGACCGGTCTCCCTCACCAGCATATGCTGTAAGATGCAAGAACACATCCTAGCAAGCAACATCATGCGCCATCTGACCCAACATGAAATACTTGATAACGCACAACATGGGTTTAGAGCCAGAAGGAGTTGCGAAACTCAACTGCTAACATTGTTCCAAGACATCGCCAAAAACCAGGACAACAGACAGCAGACCGACATGGTAATCCTGGACTTCTCCAAAGCCTTTGACAAGGTCCCCCACAAACGCTTCCTCCGTAAGCTAGACCATTATGGTATACGAGGATCGACGTTTGACTGGATCAAGGCATACCTTTCTGACCGCACCCAAATCGTCGTAGTTGACGGCGAAAAATCTGAGCCAGCACCTGTCATCAGCGGAGTCCCACAGGGGACAGTTCTAGGCCCCATCCTATTTCTGATTGACATCAACGATCTGCCTCAGAACATCAAGGCCAATATTAGATTGTTCGCTGATGACTGTATAGTCTACTCCACCATCAAGACAATCCAAGACTGTAAAATGCTCCAACGAGACCTCAACACCCTGTCTGACTGGGAACAGCGTTGGGGAATGGAATTCCACCCAGAAAAATGTAATGTCCTTACCTGTACAACATCAAGGAACCCCATCAGCTACAACTACAAATTAAAAGGACACACCCTCGAGCATGTTGACAGCGCAAAATATCTCGGCGTCGACATAAGAAATGATCTAAACTGGAAAGAACATGTTACAAGAGTCACCAACAAAGCCAATAGCATGGTAGGCTTCCTAAAAAGGAATCTAAAAACATCCAATAAAACCACCAAAGCCAATGCCTACCAAACTCTTGTACGCCCGCACCTGGAGTATTGTTCATCAGTCTGGAGCCCGTACAAAGAAGGTCAAAAGAACAAGATTGAAATGGTGCAAAGAAGAGCAGCACGTTATGTACACAGTGACTACGGGCGGACCAGCAGCGTAACACACATGCTGCAAGAACTAGGATGGGAATCCCTCGAATCACGGCGGAACAGACAAAGGCTGACCCTGATGTATAAAATGGTCAACGGCATTGTAGACATCCCACCAGACAAATTTCTCAAGAAAGGATCCGGCAGAACAAGATCAAATCATCGACACAAATTTGTCCATCTTAGCTCCTCCTCTGACCCTTATAAATACAGTTTTTTCCCATCAACCATCCCCGTCTGGAACTCCCTGCCTGCAACAGCAGCAGAGGCTCCCTCCTTGGCAGCTTTCAAGAGGGAGCTGAACAAGATCACAGTTTAGTCCCCCCCCCCTTTTTTTTCTCTTTTTTTTTCCCCGGAGGGACGCTGCGAGTGACGGTGGGAGAGAGTATGTATACATGCTCTTTCTCATTGTCACCCCCTCCGGAGGAAAAGATAGGTCTAATTAGGTTTTAGTTAGGTATTTACGCCTCTGCGCACACAGGTCATTAATAGTCAGTAATGACGGCTGACCTTCCAATTTGAAGATTGAAGATTGAAGGATAGGGTCGCGTCGTTCGATCGAGGATCAAGAAGGTGGGTGGATGTATCAGTGTTTGCTAAGTACGAAGTTAGTGAAAGAAAACGTTAAAAGATGTCCAGTTTTATTGTGTACAAGTTTTGTCAAATGTTTATCTTTATTCAGGTGACTGTTGTGTTACTGCTAGGCAGATAGTAAATGAAAACAGAAGAAATCTGATCGTGTGGGTCGTTTTTTCGACTGGTTTGGCAACCAACCTTCTCTGATAGAAAGCCGTGACATTTAATAATAATAATTATTATTATTATAATAATGATAGTAATACTAATAACATTTTTGTTTCCTCATAAGTTGTGTCACACCGCTAAAGTAATACACACAAAAATCAGTTTGATGATTGTGGCTGCTGAACTCAAGTTGTATGAGATAATATGTCAGTCCATCTTGTAACCCCCCCCCCCCAAAAAAAAAACCCCAACAACAACAACAAGCAAACAAACAAACAAAAAAACAACTAAAATAATAGATATACATACATACATACATATATATATATATATATATATATATATATATATATATATATATGTGTGTGTGTGTGTGTGTGTGTGTGTGTGTGTGTGTGTCCAATCTCTGTGAATATGATGCCACATTGAGTAACTGAGCTGGACTTACAACCATGAAATTATTTTATAATGTTATGATTAAAATTTTACTTAGAAATCAGTCATTCTCAGTCTCATTGTTTTATTTCATGCACATTATAAACAGAAACAAAAACAACATATAATAATGGAAATTATGATAATGGATACTTTTACAGCACACTATCCAGAAATCTGGTGTAGGTGCTGTACAAAAACACTTTTGTTTAACACACACACACACACACACACACACACACACACAGACACACACACAATGAATACATACATTTTTACAAGTATACATGTGCACCTAACACTAACAGCTAGTGAGAATGTGATGCCTCCTTGAGTAACTGGACTGGACTTAAAATGATGAATTTATATTATAATGTTATGATTAAAATTTTAACACTTTTATTTGCATAACACATTAGATCAGTGTTACATACACACAGCAAAATGTGATTCAGTCACACACACACAAACACAAGCACACACACACACACACACACACACACAAAATGGATACATACATTTCAACATAACATGTGTACCTAACAGCTACCCACAACACATAGGCACGCACAAATATACATAAACAGACGTGCGTGATGATACCTCTTCCCTATCATCTTTATATATATATATGTGTGTGTGTGTGTGTGTGTGTGTGTGTGTGTGTGTGTGTGTATATATATATATATATATATATAGAGAGAGAGAGAGAGAGAGAGAGAGAGAGAGAGTTTTACATTACACTTACAGTTTCACGTATATACTAAAATGTAAATTGTTACTGTTTGTGATTGACAGGATATATGACAGGATACATGACAGAGTTGCCCTTTCACTGTGAAAGGTAAGATCTTTTCTCTTTAGATGGCTGGCACAGTACACAACAAATGACTACAGTTTCTGATGTTTAGTGTTTAGTTGAAACATGACTATGAATAGTATGATCAGTTGATGTGCCTGGCTCTCTCTCCACTTGTCTGTCATTCAGCTCTTGCATAATAATGTAACGATTGTCGAATGTTGTTGCTGCTTATTTATATATGTTTATGTGTACCTAGTTCATACCAGTTACAGCTTTCCACATAGAACATACATTTAGTAAAACAAAATATGCTATGCCACCTCTCCCTCTTCAACACCCAGTTAAAGTTTATATTAAAATTGTGTGAAATATACTGTGTAGAGTTGGATTGTGTTAAATGTACATATGATATATTACATTAACATACATGTTAGCACACACACACACACACACACACACACACACACACACACACACATATATATATATATATATATATATATATATATATATATATATATATATATATGTATAATTATCATTTTACATGATCGACTGACATATTATCTTATACAAGTTCAACAGCCACAATCATCAAATGGATTTTTTGTGCCTATTACTTTAGTTATGTGATACAACTTTTGAGAAAAAAAAGTTATTAGTAAATACTATCATTCATCATTAAGATTCTTATTAACTGTTACAGTTATAGATCAGACAAGGTTGCCAAACTGGTGGACAAAACTGTGTTGTGGGTTGCTGTTAGTGTTAGGTGCACATGTATGTTAAAATGCATCGCATTTTTGTATGTGTGAGTGTTAGTCACATTTTGTTGTGTGTATGTTACTATGTAACATTAATCTAATGTGTTACATATACAAAACTCAAAAGTGTTTGTGATTGACAGGATATATGACAGGATTGAGGATACATGACAGATTTGCCCTTTCACTGTGAACACTGAAAGGTAATATACAAGTTGTAACATGTATGTAGATATATATCTATATAGATACATACATACATACATTGATAAATATACATATAAAATATACATGCATGTATATACATATACATGTAAATACACTTGCATAGAAAGATAGATATATAGATAGATAATTTGATTTAATAAGATTTTATGTGAGTTTTAGGGTACAAATTCAAGTCAGTTATAGATTATTTCATGTGGCAGTCTCATTACCTCAAAAAAATGAGAGAGAAAATATTTGCTACAGGGACAGACACAGGGCAGCAAAAGGTGGAAAGGTGTCAGAAGCTCAAACCGAGACATCATTTTACTCAGTAAAGGCTCAAACCAAGACATTTTACTCAGTAAAGGCTCAAACCAAGACATCATTTTACTCAGTAAAAGCTCAAACCAAGACATCGTTTTACTCAGTAAAAGCTCAAACCGGGAAATTATATTTTTACTCAGTGACAGCCGAAACCCAGACTTGATGTTAGGAAGGGATCAAAGCAAGGTACCATTTTACTCTCAGTGTGACAGCTGGAACCTGTTATTGCTCTCATTTTTTTTTTTATAATTATAAATAATGTCACTCATATATTTTATTTTTTAATTATAAATGATGTCGCTCATAAACAGACACACAAAACTTATGAATTAATTACCATACCATCCCACCACTTCCAAGCACTCATCTCATGGAATTACAAACTAAACAAAATGATCAAGCAATATAGATGTTCCCCCCCTCCCTTGCCCTCCCCCCACCCCCCTTTTTATTTTTTTTTAATTTTTTTTTTTTTTTTTTTTTTTTTTGGTTTAAACTCGTTCTCTTGTTAGTGCATGAGAACGAGAGCGAGAAAGAGACAAAGACAAGGCAAAGTTCTTTACTTCCGATTATATAAAATTTCATAAACATGGTCTACACTACACAATGCTAAATGCTAGAGAGAGAGATGGGGGGGGGGGGGAGAGAAAAAGAAAGAGGGAGAGAGAGACAGAGAGAGAAAAATAGAGAGAGAGACAGAGAGCGAGGTGAAGGGACAATCCATTGAGAACTGTTCCATATGGTTGTTTCTCACTCCTATCTCGGGGAGCCTCATCATAAAGGGATGTTATCTAGTTCCGGCACATTTCATTGGACAATGCAAGTCTTACGTGCAGTGGTGTTCTTCCTTTATGTCTTTTTTTATATTCTGTTTGGCACGCACGCCGCGCATGTGTGTATGTATGTGAATATGCGTGTTTGAGTGTTAGTGTTAGTGTTAGTGTGTGTGTGTGAGAGAGAGAGAGAGAGAGAGAGAGAGAGAGAGAATTGTGTCTGTGTGTGTGTGTGGATACGATGGAAAAGGAATAGGTCAGGACTGGCAAAAACTAAGACATGCGTGTTTTTTTTGTTTTGTTTTTTCAGCAGCCAGAACCATATATACTGCCGGACCAAGCACAGTAGAGTGATGGCATAGTGGTCAACGCCACGCGGGATCCAGTCCCACACGCGCCAGTATTTTCTCCCTCTCCGCCAGACCTTGAGTGGTGGTGGCCTGGAGGCTAGTCATTTGAATGAGACGTTAAACATGGCTGGCTACAAAACGGTTGTCATTGGCAAAATTCTGTTACAAAATGAAGTTTGACAGGAAAACAAGTACAAATGCAGGCAGAAAAAAAAGTATCAAAAAAGTATGGGAAGTGATATCTATCTATATCAATAGACATATATATATATATATATATATATATATATATATATATATATCTTGAGTTGTTGGTTCAGGGAACCTCCCCACCTCCCAGTTATCCTCATGTGCTCACAAGCGGCACCATACACTCACAAGTAGAATACGCTCACAAGCGGAACCTTACTCTCACAAGCAGAACCATACGCTCACAAGCAGAACCATATGCTCACAAGCAGAGCCACACGCTCACAAGCAGAACCATACGCTCACAAGTAGAACCTTACACTCACAAACAGAACCATGCACTCACAAGCAGAGCCATACACTCACAACCAGAACCACACACTCACAAGCAGAGCCACACGCTCACAAGCTGAGCCATACGCTCACAAACAGAACCATACGCTCACAAGTAGAACCTTACACTCACAAACGGAACCTTACACTCACAAGCAGAACCAAACGCTCACAAACAGAACCATACGCTCACAAGCGGAACCTTACACTCACAAGCAGAACCATATGCTCACAAGAGGAACCTTACACTCACAAGCAGAACCATACGCTCACAAGCAGAACCATATGCTCACAAGTGGAACCATACACTCACAAGTAGAACCATACGCTCACAAGCGGAACCTTACACTCACAAGCAGAACCATACGCTCACAAGCAGAACCATATGCTCACAAGCGGAACCATACAATCACAAGTAGAACCATACGCTCACAAGCGGAACCTTACACTCACAAGCAGAACCATACGCTCACAAACCCAACCATATGCTCACAAGTAGAACCTTACACTCACAGAACCATACGCTCACAAGCAGAACCTCACACTCACAAGCAGAACCATACGCTCACAAGCAGAACCATATGCTCACAAGCGGAACCAAACACTCACAAGCAGAACCATACGCTCACAAGCAGAACCATACGCTCACAAGCGCAACCTTACACTCACAAGTGGAACCTTGCACTCACAAGAGGAACCTTACACTCACAAGCAGAACAATAAATTATATGCACAGAGAAAAGCAAAACCATACATTCACAGAGTAACCACAGTCATACACTAACAAACACTGACAGAGCAACCATAGTCATACACTGACACAGCAATCACAGTCATACACTGACACAGCAACCACAGTCATACACTAACACATACACTGACAGAACAGCCACAATCATACACTATGACCTACACTGACAGAACAAATCAAAACATTTTACACATGGATTAACGACAGCCGCACACCCACTCACACACCAACAAAAAAAAAAAAGAGAAAGAAAAACAGAAAACAAAGAGATCATTTGAGGTGAGTTTACTGAGAAATCAATTAGTTAGCGCTGAGAAACAATGACAGTGTGATTAGTTCATGACAGAACCAATAGCCCACATAATCAAACTAATCAAGCAAATGGTGCCAGAAAAAAAAAACCCAAACAAACAAGAAAACCCCATCAACAACAATGAAACATGTTCCCATGGAAGCACTCCTCATTTTTTTTTTCTCACCTGAACAAAACAATGCATATATATATATTGTGTGTGTGAGTGTGATAATTTTCCCCCCTTTATAACAATATAAAAAAAAGAAGAAGAAAGAAAACAAAAAAGAACAAGAACAAGGGGAACAATCAGCCAACAGCTGCTTTCAATGAGCCATACTTATCACCCCTCTTTCAGAGTCCTGAGACAAACTTCCCCAATCTTAACACCAACACTTCAGAAAGCTTTCTGAGATATATATATATATATATATATATATATATATATATATATATATATAATAGCAACAAAATAACCATGTTTATAAATATATGAGAGCCCATAGACTCTTTTTCATCTTATTGGGGGTGGGGGTGGGGGGGGGTGCAAACACTGTTGTGTGTTTTATTGCTGTTCTTGTATTTCATTTTGTTTACACCAAAACAATTAGGACTTGGACAATTGAAAAGAACAAAACAACAACAAAACAGACTTCAAAATATGAAAACTAATCTAAGGTTCTGATCAAACCTGCATTGCTGCACACAAAGGCTAGCATACCTTCTAATTTTCTGGGTGAAGAAGGGGTGAAGGGTTACCAATCTTCTTGGCAGCTGAGGACATTGACCCTGGCATCAGAATGAAGCTCTGATGCGGTGATGCTGACTCTTGTATCGTGGTTTGTTCTGGAAATTTCTAGAATACCCTAGGGAACCGATGAAACAGTGGTGCATCTTTTCCATTTTCACCACAGGGAACCGATGAAAGAGTGGTGCATCTTTTCCATTTTCACCACAGGGAACCGATGAAAGAGTGGTGCACCTTTTCCATTTTCACCACAGGGAACCGATGAAACAGTGGTGCATCTTTTCCATTTTCACCACAGGGAACCGATGAAACAGTGGTGCATCTTTTCCATTTTCACCACAGGGAACCGATGAAACAGTGGTGCATCTTTTCCATTTTCACCACAAGGAACCAATGAAACAGTGGTGCATCTTTTCCATTTTCACCACAGGGAACCGATGAAACAGTGGTGCATCTTTTCCATTTTCACCACAGGGAACCAATGAAACAGTGGTGCATCTTTTCCATTTTCACCACAAGGAACCGATGAAACAGTGGTGCATCTTTTCCATTTTCACCACAAGGAACCAATGAAACAGTGGTGCATCTTTTCCATTTTCACCACAGGGAACCGATGAAACAGTGGTGCATCTTTTCCATTTTCACCACAGGGAACCGATGAAACAGTGGTGCATCTTTTCCATTTTCACCACAGGGAACCGATGAAACAGTGGTGCATCTTTTCAATCTTCAAAGCGTAATGGATGCATAGTCATGCATTATCAGAAGCTAAGCTGATATAATGGCAATATCCACATTTCTTCCTCCTGTAATTTTTCCATTCAGTTTCATTTCAAACATGGAGAAAGTTGTACACTGGTTTAACTGACACTGCAATATACCCAACATTTCTTCCCCTACTGAGTGCCATAAAGAATTCCGATAAGAGTGGAGTGGGGGGGGGAATGTAGAGTATATAAGTACATTGCAATTAATTGAATTACAATGTTTTTCATCTTCGAAATAAAAGAGCACAGGGAAAGAAATGTGGATATTGCCGACCCAATGAGACCAGGCAGGGTCAATGAAAATATCTGTGCTGTGTTCACATTGGACAACTATAGGAATCCCGGATGCTTATCTAAAAGACATGAGACAACCACAAAGAACCACATCAAAGAACCAAGTATTGCACCTATTACTCTCGTTTCACCAGTTAACGAAGCTACAGCAATCAAACACCTGTGATGAGTGCAGAAACGTATTGCCAATAGTTGCTTTTAAGTTTCAAAACCGTTTTTTTATTGCTGATGATCAAAATTAAAATAAAAACAAAAAAAACAGACCAAACAAATCTACACAAAAGTGTTTGAAATAATGCAGTTCAAAACAAAAGTCAACTGAACATGTTCTCTACATGGTCTACAAAAATCATTGTTCCTGTAGAAAAGACAACAACACAAACACAAAAAAACAGTGGCAAAATAGTAGTGGAAGTGCGTATGCTAACCAGCCAATCAGCTGCAAAGACTAAATCAGGTCTAGACTAAATCAGGTCTATATTCAACCAATACAAATTCTGTACAAAACACACAACTCCCACAATGATAAAAACATATCAAGAAGTGTAATTAAGCAATCTCTGATGTCAATGTGACACAAAAAACTGAGCACAAACACAATCCCAATGAACTGGCACAACTGCTGTTCATTACAGTCAACCACACATGGAATCAAAACAAAACAAAATAAAAGAAAACTCTGTTAAGATTTTCTAAAATAGCGGGTTACAACAGGACCAATACATTTTTTTTTTTAAATAAAGAGATTATTTAAATTACTCAGGATGCATACAAAAATTAAAACCCACCACTGATTTCTTATTGAATACACTCACGACTGTGTCAGGCGCACATGCCCCATGACAATGCTGAAAATGCATTTGAAAAATCAATGTTTCACCCAAATTTACAGCTATTTTAGGTGGTTTAGAAATGGGAGCTGTGGTTTTTCATTGTTAAAAAATGCAAGTGTGTGTGCATGAAAGTACCTCTGATTAAATGGAAGTGTGTGTGCATGAACGCACCCCTGATTTACCTAACTGCGTGTACATGAAAGAATCTCTGATTTACATAAGTGCATATGCATGAAAGCACCTCTGATTTACATAAGTGCATATGCATGAAAGCACCTCTGATTTACACAGGTGCATGTGCATGAAAGCACCTCTGATTTACACAGGTGCATATGCATGAAAGCACCTCTGATTTACACAGGTGCATGTGCATGAAAGCACCTCTGATTTACACAGGTGCATGTGCATGAAAGCACCTCTGATTTACACAGGTGCATGTGCATGAAAGCATCTCTGATCACCAGTGGTGCTCACTACAGGCACATGCACTTTTTAATTCTTATTTCATTTTTAAAGCAGATGTGTTGTGGTGTGTGTGGATCAGTCTGCACACTCTGACACCTTGAAACTGAGAGTTCTCTGTGGACTGCTGGCAACTGAGGCTATGACAGAACAAACATGGACTGTGGCTCTGAGTGTGTTGGGGGAGTGCTGGTTGGGAGGCTGGAGATGAGCCATATGGGGGCATGCCATATGCTCACCAGAAGTGGTTATCAATGCACCAAATGCGGTTAACAACCCATCGTAAGTTATCAGTGACTTCCTCTATAACTGCACAACTCTATGAGACTTTCCTTGAATTGTACTGTTTGGTACATTTTCTTGCACACGGGTTAAAAAGCAAAACATACCCCCACCCACCCCAGAAAGAAAAAAGTACACCAAAGACTATTCCATTAAAAAACAACAACAGAAAATAATATTTAAGAAAAACCCACAAAAAACCCACAAAGATGTAGACATATCCCAAAAAGTAAAACTGCACTTCTTCATTCAAAATGGCAGACTTAAAAAAACACCAGTGTAACATTATGCCAAGTAAAGACAAATCAGATTAAAGAAATGTTAGGGGAAAAAAATGCACACACACACACACACACAAAACCATAAACATACACAAAAAAGAAAGACCAAATAACAGATGGGAAAAGCTGAAAATATGAAACAAATCAACAAGCAAATAAACATTTCTCTTTTTTATCACAACAGATTTCTCTGTGTGGAATTCAGGTTGCTCTCTCCAGGGAGAGCGCGGCGCTACACTGAGAGCATCACCCATTTTTGGGGGTATTTTTTCCTGCTTGCAATTTTATTTGTTTTCCTATCGAAGTGGATTTTTCTACAGAATTTTGCCAGGGACAAACCTTTTGTTGCCATGGGTTCTTTTACGTGATCTAAGTGCATGATGCACACAGGAGCTCAGTTTATCATCTCATCCAAATGACCAGCGTCCAGACCACCACTCACGGTCTAGTGAAGGAGGAGAAAAAACTGGCGACTACAGCATTTGGACCAATGCACTGATTCTCTCGCTTCCTATGTGGACGCCTTACCTCTTGGCCATCACTGCACACTGTGGGGGAGGGGCGTGAGAAAGTGGGGGGGTGGGGGGGGGGATACCATTCCACATCAAAAACATCCCCTTCCCTGGCATCCCCATGGAAGACAGAAATGTTCTGAATCTTTCTCTGTGGTTTGAGTTATCATAAATACAACAAAAAATGTTCTGAATTTTTCTCTTTGGTTAAGGTTATCATACATACAAAGGAGATGTTCTGAATGTTTCTCTGTGGTTAAAGTTGTCATACATAAAATGGAAATATTGTGAACTTTCTCTGTGGTTCAATAATTTTTGAAGGTCCTACAGCCTGTCCATGGCCACCAGGGCAGTGATTTCATGCCCACTGTTTCTGTGAGGGGGTGGGGAATTGGGGGGCAGGGGAAAGGGTGTGTGTGTGGGGGGGGAGGAGGCCGAGGGGAGGGGGGTGTGTGTGGAGGCAATTATCTCCTTCCCTGAATGAAGTGAGGTTCCCATTCACTCCCTGCCCTCTGTGCAAAACCAGCAGCTCTCTGAGCAACACAGACCAGGGCTGGGTTGAACAAATGGCCTTAGCAGTGTACAGTTTGCTTAGCAGTTGTAAGAAATTTTCCCTGACTCTACAGAATCAAAGATAAGAGTTATAAGGAAACTTAAAAAAAAAAAAAATTCTATCCAAAACCCGTAAGTGTTAGATTTGCTCTGTGGTAAGAATTTTTTTCCCTGACTACAATGGAATTGAAAATAATACAAATTTTTACCGTTAAGCCAACTTAGCACCACTGAGAACGGCTTGTGTGACCCAGATGGGGACAATGTTTTCACTTCTTGGTTTTCACCGATAAAGACCATGACACAGGAGTCCAGAGCATGGTTAGAAATTTCAACATGCTTAAAACGAAATACATTTTACTTATTTTTAAACTCTCTAAAACAGTGTTGTGCAAAAACATACAACCCCCCCCCCAAAAAAAAAAACCCCCCAACAACAACAGCAACAAAACCCAAACAAAACATAAAAATAACAACATAATCAACATTGATGACACCAGTCAGTGCTTCAGACAACTGCTCACTACATGGCTGGTCATCAAACAAACGGTAACACAAACCATGTTGCTTCAATAAACAACAAACCAACAAAAAAAACCTTTGCTTTAATAAACAACAAACAAACAAAACAAAGAAAAAAACAACAGTGCTGCATAATGTGAACTTGTCAACACACTTACAAGTTTCACATGTTCTCACATTCTTTCTGAGTTTGGTTCACCACACATCATACTGCCCAGGAAGACTAATTAAAAACAAAAACAAAAAAGAACCAACACTGTACAGAAGAAACGTCTGATGTGCAAACAGTGATCACTACTTGATCATTTATACAAATTCTTTACCATTGAAAAGTTACATGTATGTGTTGGCTTTCTTATAAGTTTCAGTCTCAAACAAACAAATAAAAAAACCAAACAAGCCAAAAAAGCTGCAATCAGATACACTTCAACATCGAGCACTGTAAGAAGATACAAGGTATAAA
This sequence comes from Babylonia areolata, assembly GCF_041734735.1. NCBI lineage: Eukaryota > Metazoa > Mollusca > Gastropoda > Neogastropoda > Buccinidae > Babylonia > Babylonia areolata. The sequence continues at coordinate 47,541,996 of NC_134882.1, read as the reverse complement.
CATCTCTTTGATCTGTTAGCCTTATTTGTCCCCCACCACCCCCCTTCCCACAACCCTTCTTTTAGCACTATTCCACAGAACCACTCTAGACAGGACAAACACAACCCTCCTTTTAGCACTATTCCACACAGCCACTCTAGACAGGACAAACACAACCCTCCTTTTAGCACTATTCCACAGAGCCACTCTAGACAGGACAAACACAACCCTCCTTTTAGCACTATTCCACAGAGCCACTCTAGACAGGACAAACACAACCCTCCTTTTAGCACTATTCCACAGAGCCACTCTAGACAGGACAAACACAACCCTCCTTTTAGCACTATTCCACAGAGCCACTCTAGACAGGACAAACACAACCCTCCTTTTAGCACTATTCCACAGAGCCACTCTAGGACAAACACAACAGCATTACAGTTAGAAGAAAAACAGAGAATGATCAAATAATGAAGTTTTCAAATTGAAAAAAAAAAGAAGAAAAAAAAAGAAGAAGAAGATGAAAACATTTCACCATCCAATCATTCTGCGTTAAAAATCACAGCCTGAAAAATCACAGATGACTGGACAGAGTTGAGTTGAGCTGATAGATACACCATGTCATTTCAATCAACATAAAGGTTCCAGATCCCACAGTCTTTTTACAGCTGTCAGGGCATTTCATTCACATTCACCTGCATCTGAGGCTCTCAGCATTGGAAGGCGAGACCCAATCCTCTCATTCCGAAGGTTGAACCTTCCCCCAGCTGAAGTCAGGTACCCATTCACACCTGGGTGGAGTGAGGAAAAGTCAGAGTAAAGTCCCTTTCCCAGGACACAGCACCGTGCTGAAACGGGGTCTCCAACCCTGGTCACTGCTGAACACTGGATCACATGTCCACATCCCGACCACATCTGCCACAGTGCCTCCTTGAGCTGTTATACAAAACATGTCATCGAAATCACTGTGCCGTCGCTTGACAAAGAACAATTTATAAAAAGAAAGAAAAATTTTTCAGAGACCAGCTTTGCACAAGTTAAACATCTTCCTCATCAACAGACAAAAGAAGCTAACTACTGTGAGCAAGCAATCTTCACAGGGACAGAATCAATTCCACCACCAGAACTGCAAACAGTTCCACTTCAGTTGAAAGCTGCAAGTCTCTTTGTGAGGGTTATTTTTCTTTGCACACAAGACAGACAATGAAACATGCATTAATAATAATAACACATTTAAAAAATCACCACACCAAACTAAAAGTCTATCAAAGGCAGTTGTGCAGCTGACTGAGGTGAAAGATTGTACTATGTGTTTTAAAATGAACATTCACATACAACTTAAATGTGACATTTTTTTTTTTTTTGTACAGAGGCTAATCAACCTCCCTCCCCCCTCCACCCACCCTCCCCAACACAGAGAAATCAAATGCATAATGTTATGATAATCAAATATGATAGTGAGAGAGAAACAAAGATCTATGCACAGACTGCACTCAGATTGATCAGTCTGAAACATTCCACAGAGCTTTGCTGATGTAACTTTTCTGAATCCAATCTACCTCTACAAAAGCAATCAAACAGCAAAAAAAATTACAATACATAAATGTTATATTTGCTTTTTCTTTTTCTTTTCTTCTTAAACCCCCTCACCCCCCTTCCTGAGACAACCTTTCTTTTAATGGAAGAAAATTATGAAGAGTATTTGACAAACATACCACCACTGGTCCAAATCAAGAGGCAATACAAGAGACAATATAACTACAACTGACATCAACATACACATAAAAAAAAGAAGTAGATATGACTAATTAAATATCAGCTTTTACAAGACACCTCGGCTTTTCAAAAGCATGCAGATCCAGCACTGGTCTCTACAGTGATCAGAAGTCATGCCGCCATGGACGGACATCTTCACACTGATCTTTGTGTTAGAAGAAAACTGACGTCTAACGTGTCACCGCCTCCTTTGATCTGTCTCTGTTCCCTTGACGGACGACCAAAAAAAGACAAGTACAAAAAGCCATACCTTTGAAACTATCTCATTTCATCATTAAGCACATGATCAGTTTCCTCATTCTATGACTTTAAGCTGGGTCTCAAATTATCATCATCATCATCATCATCATCATCATCACCACTGCCCTGACTTCTGCAGTCACCAGGTGGAGGATGTGTGCATGCTTGAATATGCTAAGTCCTTAAAAATGCAAAAGCATGTAAAACTGAAAAAACAACAACAACACAAAAACAAAAATCCATCCAGATCAAAAACCTGTGAACAGTCAGGGTCAAATCATGTCAGACCCATACACACATTACAAGTAATCCTATTAAAAAGAAAAAAAAAACCCTGCTCCCATATTGTTTAATACTCCTTTTTACTTTCTTATCATTACTACAGACAAGAGTGATACAAGAAAACTCAAAACTAATGGAATACTTCAAAACAGTCAAACGTTTTTCAACGGGAGGTGCAGCACCTACTTGCGTAATGTATCTTATAGCAATGTTTCAAGAAAAAAAAGGCACATTTTGTACAGCAAAAAAGAATTCAACTCCCCATTCTGAGAAGTAACACATACACAAAACACACTAGGAAGCGAACTATCGTGCTTCTGTGTGCACTGAAACTTGTGCTTTGCATAATACATGTTTTTGTTTTTTTTATAGTCCTGAATATCTTGGCAAATATATAAAAAGAGGAGAAGCCTAGATGAAAGAAGATGGAAGGGGTAGGGTGGGAGGGGAGTGGAACACCTGTGTTTTGCATAATGAATTTTTACAATCCTGGACATCTAGCTAAATGAAAAGGGAGAAGAACTGAACAAAGAAGGAATGAGGGGGGGGGGGGGGGGGGGGGGGAGGGAGGAGGGGGACACCTGTGCTTTGCATAATCTATTTTTTACAACCCTGTACCGAGCTAAATGAAAAGGGAGAAGACCTGAACAATAAAGGAATGAGGCGGGTGGAGGTGGGTAGGGGAGGGGGGGGGGGGGGGTGGCATGGCAGGGGGTGGGGGGCACCTGTTCTTTGCATAATGTGTTTTTTTTCAGGACATGTAGTTAAATGAAAGAGGAGAAGACTTGAACAAAAAAAAGAAAGGGGTAAGAGGGGGGTGGGAAGGACATTGAAAGAACAACCCAAAATGGGCGAAGGAACTGGCAGGAGGAAATCCAAGACAATATTACAATCTGTTCACATTACACTGGTTTATGTCCCCTTTGTGGCTGGTTCTGTACGTTGTTTTCTCATCAACAGTATTACTTGGGTAGTTTCTTTTTTCTTTGAAACAAAAGTGACAACATCATAATCACAATCAACAAGCAAAAAACACACCAACGCTATCTTTTATTGATTTTTTTTTTTTTTAACAGGCTATCACAGAGGGCTTCACGCCAGAACACAGTTAAGTAACTTGCCTTATTTACAGTCTACCACAGGAAGTTGCCCCCAATCCAATATCTCTGAAGACAGATTCAATGATTCTACTTTACGTTAAAAAATAAATCACCACAAATACATCACATTTTGAAAGATTAAAAATATAAATTTGTCAGAAGATTGTTAAAATGTAAAGAAAACAATATTGAAAAAAAAAACCCAACAAATGATAAAATTTACTCACCATAATATCAGAAAAACGTGTGTCCTATAATTCTTGTAGCAATTTGAAATAATATCACTCACTCACTCACTCACACACACACACACAGAGGTCCCACAGGCTACATACTAACCATAATATGTCAATAAACTAACCAAATATCAAGGTGCTACAGAATAAGCTGTTAATCACTACATTCTCATTCAGTCAATCACATCATCCACACACACACACACACACACACACCCTCAATAAGTGCATCGACTATCAATCTACACAACCTGTCCATAATTGTTTTTTTCCTCCTTCCCCACACAAGACGTCTGCAGTCTGACATCAAAACGGTCCCACCATACCACGACCAAGCACGATCCAAGACAAAACCACTCCATCTGAAAATGAATCCACCAAGCACACGCCCCTACCTCCGACCTTGACATTTCTGACTCACCAAAACACCACCACAATGATGGTCCACCAACGTCTAAAAAAAAAAAAAAAGAAAGAGGAAAAAAAAGAAAAAGAAAACAAAGCGTGGTTGCCCGTTTTCACCATCCATTTTGCTGGTCTGAGATGGCAAGTCAGCAACCTCCTTCTCCTTGAAGTGCTTGAGTGATCGTCCACCAACGTAAAAAAAAAAAAAAAAAAAAAAAAAAAAAGAGAGTGGTTGCCCGTTTTCACCGCCCGTTCTGCTGGTCCGAGGAATTGGCAGCTTCCCCCCCCTCCTCCTCCTTCTTCTTCTTCAAGTGCTCCTCCATCTCCTCCTCCCCCAGGGCGATGATCTCCTGCACGCTCATGCTGTTGGACGACCCCTTGTTGACCCGGATGAACTGCGACTTGAACTCCCAGTACTTGCGGTTGCTGACCACTCGCTGCTCCACTGGCCTGGCGTCCGTGAACACGTCGGCCAGCACGCTGCAACATTCCGTTGTTTTTGGTTTGGTTTTTTCTTCTTTCAGCTTATTCATTTATTTATTATTCTTATTATTATTTTATAATTATTTTCATTACTACTACCTTTTTTTTCATCATAATTATTATTTATTTATTTATTTATGTAAGCTTATCTATCTATCTATCTATATATATATCTATCTATATATATATATATATATATTTGTTGTTTTTTTTCTCAAGGCCTGACTAAGCACGTTGGGTTACACTGCTGGTCGGGCATCTGCTTGGCAGATGTGGTGTAGCGTATATGGATTTGTCCGAACACAGTGACGCCTCCTTGAGCTACTAAAACTGAAACTTCTTTCAGCTGTTTTATATAGAGTTTATTGTTTGGGGGGGAACAGAAATTTTTTTTATCATAATTCTTATCGTTATTACCATTATTGTTATTATTATTAACAAATATAGTTTTTATCTATCTATCTCTCTATCTATCTATCTGTATGTATGTGTGTGTGTGTCCTTTCTTTTCTACCTTTCATTTTATCTTTTTAATGTGTGTGTTTGTGTGCATGTGTGTGTCCTTTTTCTATCTATATTTCATTTAATTTCTTTATCTATTTGCTAACTTATTTTTAATTGATTGAATTTATAGGCGTGTGGGGGTGTGTGTGGGGGAGGTGAGGGGTTGGTTGGTGTGTGCGTGTTCTTCCTTTTTTCTTCTTTCATATTCATTTCATTATATTTCTTTATCTATTTGCTTACTTATCTTTATTTCATCTTATTTTCAGATTTATTCACTTATTCGTAATAATTTATTTATCAATTTGATGACTTATCCATGTATTTGTTTATGTATCCATATTTTTTTTTTTTTTTTTTTTCCTAAGGGGCTGACTAAGTGTGTTGGGTCATGCTGAGGTTTCGTTTCAGCATGGTAAATTTTGTAGGAAAGCTTATTCCAGGTGAAAGGATCAAGTTTTGAAAGGAGACAAAGACTGGCGCAATAGCCGAGTGGTTAAAGCGTTGGACTGTCAATCTGAGAGTCCCGGGTTCGAATCACGGTGACGGCGCCTGGTGGGTAAAGGGTGGAGATTTTTACGACCTCCCAGGTCAACATATGTGCAGACCTGCCAGTGCCTTAACCCCCTTCATGTGTATATGCAGCAGAAGATCAAATACGCACGTTAAAGATCCTGTAATCCATGTCAGCGTTCGGTGGGTTATGGAAACAAGAACATACCCAGCATGCACCCCCCCGAAAACGGAGTATGGCTGCCTACATGGCGGGGTAAAAACGGTCATACACGTAAAAGCCCACTCATGTGCATACGAGTGAATACAGAAGAAGAAGAAGAAAGGAGACAAAGACCTTGTAATTTCTTTTTATGGTGTGTCAAACAGATAATAAGCCCTAAATCAATCAGTAGATGAGATCACAATAAACTGGATGGAACATGAAGCTGAGCAAGACCTGACAAGTACTGCGGGGACCTGGCAGAAAAAAGTATTGAAAAAAAAAAACCCAACATAAAAAGAATACGTTAATCAGCAGATGATCACAATGAATGAAATGGAATGGAACATGATGCCAGGCTGATCAAATACTGAGGGGATGTACAAGAAAAAGTACAGACAAAAAACCAACATCAACCAAAAGCCAACTGACAGGTGGTGTCCTAAGTACGTTAAAACAGAACAGGCACCACTGAACACCACCAAAGTGACTCAGCAGCAGTGCAGGGTCTCCTCTGGTGTGTGGCCTCCTGGCGACCTAACATCGATGGTTCCCTGTGGACCGCCGACGCTGGAACTGCGACGGACGAACCCGGGTGTGGCCGTGTATGGGGGAATCTAAATGAGCGGCATGGGAGTAATGCCACTGAAACGGGCAGATGATAGGGCAGCAAAAAAAAAAAAAAAAAAAAAGAAGCCAACTGACCTGTAGACAGGAATGGCGATGTTGTCGAGGAAGGAGATCTGGAGGTCCGGCACACAGGCACGTTCCCGGTCCATCATCTCCAGGGGGCTCTCCCCCAGGGCCTTCTCCAGGTCACCTTGTGAGAAGAACTCCTGGTAGATCAGCACCTGCATGGAAAGGAATCACTCTGTGTCCGTATTCCTTACAGAAAGGGAGGTTTTTGTCCATATTCCTCACTAAGAGAGAGATTTTTGTCCACATTCCTTACAAAAGAGAGAGAATCTTTTTAACGGAACAGATTATCACCTGCATTAACGAAAGACTGTTGATATTCTTCAGAAAGAGAGAGAGGGTTTGTGTATTTGTTTTAACAAAACATGTCCCTTTTCTTCCCTCCTTTTTATGGCTGGGTGTGAAAGAAAAGCATGACTGCATTTCCCCACTTCCCTGGTTAACCCTTTCACCAACAATGTCACATTTCAGTGCCAGTCAGGTAGAGCACATGTGTTGCTGAAATGCGACCAGATCATAGGTCGGTTATTCACAAACCTAATCCTCTTTATTTTCGGTATTGGGATAGGCCACCTTTCGTTCACATCACAGGGGAATCCCCAGCTGTTCTTAGACAAACATTTTTTTCCATACTTCTGGCACCAGGGAGAGTTACACTCTAAACTGACTAGTAGTGCAATCATAAACGGACTGGTAGTGCAATCAAAGAACAATCATTTATTCAAAACAAAACAAAACAACCCAAACAAAGAAACAACCACAACAAGAAGCCTCAAACCATGAGCAGAGCTGTGCTGACTGACTGACCGCAATGTTCTTTGTGTTGTCCCAGTTCTTGGTCTGGTCAGAGAGGTCGGACGCGGTCATCAGCAGACACAACAGCAGTTCATGGCACTTGGGGTCCTGCCTTGTTGTAGCCCTCTGAACACACAGCAACCAACACTCGCACAGTTTCAGTTTCAGTTTCAGTAGCTCAAGGAGGCGTCACTGCGTTCGGACAAATCCATATATACGCTACACCACATCTGCCAAGCAGATGCCTGACCAGCAGCGTAACCCAACGTGCTTAGTCAGGCCTTGAGAAAAAAAAAAAGGTGAATAAATAATAGATAAGCTTACATAAATAAATAAATAATAATTATAATATAAAAAAGGTAGTAATAATAATAATAATAATAATAAATAAATAAATAAGACAACAATGATGATAAATAAGCAAATAAATGTAAAACTCGCACAACTCCCTTAAAACAGGTCATGTCACTTGATCAACACCAACAAATCCAACAAGCAAAACCAAAAATAACCACTACCACAAAGAAGGAAAGAAAAACAAAAGCAAACACACACACACACACACATCACTTATAAAAGATAATCTTAAATGACTTGTCATCACCACTGATGTATTCACTAATGTCACCATTATTATATGATCAACATGGCCCAGAGGTAACACGTCCACCAAGGAAGCGAGAAAATCTGAGCTCACTGGTTCGAATCCCACAGTCGCCAGTATTTTCTCCCCCTCCACTAGACCTTGAGTGGTGGTCTGGTCACTAGTCATTCAAATGAGATGATAAACCAAGGTCCTGTGTGCAGCAAGCACTAAGCGCAGGTAAAAGAATCTAAGGTAACAATAGGGTTGTCCCTGGCAACATTCTGTAGAAAATCCACTTCGATAAGAAACAAATATAATTGCAGCCAGAAAAAAAAAGAAAAGAAAAACGTGGGGGGTTGCAGTAAAACATGGGCTAACATGACTATGCATGTTGACACATGTGTATAAGAGTGATGGTAAAATGTGTGTGTGAAAGCATGCATGTACATGCACACACAGACAGACAGACACACAGAGTCAAACCAAGGTGCTCACAGCCCTATGTTTCTTTGGGCATGGAACGTGATGATGATGATATGAATACTTACACAGTGTCTATCCTCAGTCAGAGACCAGTCTGTACGTGTTTTACAAACATGAAGTCATTCGCACAATAGGCTGCCCACCTGGGAAGAGCCGACTGACGGCTGCTATTTGGGCGCTCATCATTCGTCTCCTGTGTCATTCAATCAGGTTTCAGTCACACACACATACGCACTGATACAGGAATGTAGAATTTTACATGTATGACCAGTTTTTTCATATTTACCCTGCCATACAGGCAGCCATACTCCGTTTTCAGGGGTGTGAATGCTGGGTATGTTCTTGTTTCCATAACCTACCCACAATGACATGGATTACAGGATCTTTAACATGTATGTTTGATCTGTGTCCATATGCAAATGGAGGTTCAGGCACCAGCTGGTCTACATATATGTTCACCTGGGTGATCGGAAAAATCTCTATCCTTAATCCACAAGGCGCCGTTACTGAGATTCGAACCAGATACCCTCAGACTGAAATTCCAACACTTTAACAACTCCGCTATTGAGCCTGTCATGGACACACTTGTACACCCCCATCAATGCAATATATGACAATCCAATGTTTGAGTTCCCCGACTCACCTTTGGCCATGGTTTTCAAGCTGTCCAAGATGCGAAGATGGTGTGCCAGGTCTGTGGCCAGGATGATGTCCCTCATCAGGTCCAGAACTTTCTGGTAATCCTGGTGTCACACAAACAATATAACGTATGCATACATACATTCACACATCTGTATATAAGCAACATCTCTCTCTCTCTCTCTCAATACACACACAAACACACACATCTATCTATCTATCTATCTATATACAATCACACACACACACACAATAATACATATATATATATATATATAGAGAGAGAGAGAGAGAGAGAGAGAGAGAGAGAGACAGACAGACAGAGAGAGAGAGAGAGAGAGACACACACACATACACACAGATATAACTATATAGATATAGATTATTACTTTGCTGTTTCCATTTTGCTCACTTTCCAAAGGATAGTAACTGGTTGGGTAACCTGGATCCTAAAATTCCAAGACACTCTTCACAAACACCAACTCAGAACAATTTGTGACAAAATGCAAAGCTTACAAAGGTGGTTTGTTCAGTGTCACACACTCAAGCACACACACACACACACACACACACATGATAAAAAGCATCTAGTTGAACTCCCTCAACATTTTTTTCTTATATCTGAGAGGAAATGTAGGAAAGTGAGGTGGTACAATGGGAAGTTGTACCTTGCTGCTCAGGTTCTCAAACAGGTTGCTGCCCTCCGTGTTCAGAATGCACATGCTCTGTGCCAGGTGGTGTCTCTGAAACACACCCCTTCTCTTTCACACTGCATGTCAGAGGCAAGAGAACAAAGGCAGCACAAAACAACATGGTGATGAAAAAAAAAAGAAAAACAAAGCATTATCACAGAACAACAAAATGGGGAAAATATGACTTATCCACCACTGACAAACTGAAACTGAGGGGGAAAATACAAAAATCACATCCTCAAGCAATCTGAACTTGTGCCTCAACAGGACAATTACAACTTTTTCTTACAGATGACCCAGAAATGGGTCACTCCATTGTTTGAATTAGCATATGCAGGAAAAGGAATCACAGAGCGCTTAATTAAAAGGAATCTATCCATCTATCTGTGTGACCTTAAAATCCAAGAAGTGAGCGCCTGGCATCAGAATGTCAGCAAACAGTCAGCGTCTTCCCTTTATCCTCAGGTGCCCCCAGGCACAACCAAACTGACCACAACTCAAAACACCCGACAGCGGGCACATGAATGTTTGTAACCATCACCAAATACAAATGTCCTTGTCACTGGATTTAAACTCGGGTTTGTCCACATCTTCTGCAAACACAGACGCATACACCATGCGTTCAAGGGGAGGGAAGGAAGAGGACTGAAGTGACTCACCTCCATCACAGACCCTTCTGAGCTGTACAGAGCTGCCAGAACAGATTGCTGCACACAAACAGAGAGAAAAAGCAAGAACCAGAGTTACTGAATGATCGATGAAAAACAACAACAAAAAAACATACATACAGACAGAGAGAAACAGCAAGAACCACGGTTATTGCATATCAATAAAAAAAACAACAACAAAAAAAACCAACAGCGACAATCATTCATTTTGAGTTTTATATGGGTCGCTCTTCATTAACATGGAAAAATATATACTCATTTTTCGTGTGTGAATCAAACTCCAACAAATAGATTTCACTTAAATTCTTATTTCCCTGGCAGTGGAAAATGGGTTGATGATATAACTTGCGTGAAGTGATCCTGTCAGTGTTTAAGTATGCTCCTTGAAGCAGATTCTACTGTGTAATGCATTGCTGGTTTCTGATGAAATCTGATGATGTGTTTTGCGATTCTGATGACTTTATGTGGAACTGAGAAATATAATCTTGAATGCATGGGACAAAAAAACAAGAACAAAAACAAAACCAAAATAAAACAAAACAATACAATCCATTGGTTAGCACTGTGCACTTACCGACTTGACCTGGAAGGAATTGGTGGTGCCCCTGTGGTCAATGTCATGACAAAGACAGGACACGAACAGGGCCAGCAACTCTATATCACTGTCGCAGAAAAAAACACGTCACCATATATTACTATAACTGACACATACACACAAACATATGCATATGTTCACCTACAGCTTCTTCCCCAGAGCACTCAATTCAATGTGTGTGTGTGTGTGTGAGAGAGAGAGAGAGAGAGAGAGAAAGAGAGAGAGTGTGTGTGTGTGTGTGTGTGTGTGTGCCAAAAAAAGAAGAAAAAAAAAAGAGTCCTGAAGGCCCTTACTCCATCCTGGAACTTCACTGTATGGTGCAGATGATGGGACACCACAAACAAAAAAAAAAAAAAGAAAAAAAGAGACAGTCCTGAAGGCCCTTACACCAGGTATTTGGCCAGATGCCCCAAAATTCCTTTGTGATCCCAATACACTTGGCAATAAAGACATTTTCTGTTCTACTCCATCAAATACAAAACGTGCAACAAAATGATGCAGATTATGGGACAACAAACAAAACACAATGAACTCAAAACTCAGAAATATTTTACTGGCCTGTTTGCAGAGGAGGTACATACATACAATTAAGACACACAAAATACTGAAAATAAATGTGGGAGGGACCAACATCATGGACTGAAGAAGTAGACAAATAAAGATTTTAGTTCGTAACAGTCCCTGCAATTATGTTTTTGGTGTTGTTTTTTTTAAAATACAGCTGTATTATAATGTCATTTCTTTTTCTCTCTTCTTTAAGGAGTGGTATATAAACAGTGCCACAGCGCGAGTCATGAGCCTTGTTTCAATTTGTAAAAGTAACGCTAAGTCTGTGTATTTTATTCCTGTTTCTGAAAATGTTCACTAGGCATTTTCCCTGATCATCCCTGAAGGCCCTTACTCCAGGTAGTTGGCCAGCTGCAGGTTCTTGATGCAGAGGTAGGAGAAGTGGGCCACAGTGAAGGCGTGCATCCAGTTGTGGTAGGGAGGGTTGCGGTAACCCTTCTTCACCATCAGCAGGAACCTGCAACGTCAACCCCTCACTATTACTGTCATCATTAGTTTCAATTTCAGTTTCTCAAGGAGGTGTCACCTCATTCGAACAAATCCATATACGCTACACCACATCTACTAGGCAGGTGCCTGACTAGCAGCATAAACCAATGCGTTTAGTCAGGCCTTGAGTGCCCGTGTACATATCTGCGTACCTATCAGAGTAGATTTCTTCTACTGAATTTTGCCAGATGACAACAATCTCACTGCCATGGCTTCTTTTTCAGTGCGGTAAGTGCGTGTGTATTGTCATCATTATTGAGACTTATGGATCTTCTTCTTCTTCATGGGCACTGTGACAAAGTGCGTGTGTATTGTCATCATTATTGAGACTTATGGATCTTCTTCTTCTTCATGGGGACTGTGACAAAGTGCGTGTGTATTGTCATCATTATTGAGACTTATGGATCTTCTTCTTCTTCATGGGGACTGTGACAAAGTGCGTGCGTAATGTCATCATTATTGAGACTTATGGATCTTCTTCTTCTTGATGGGCACTGTGACAAAGTGCGTGTGTATTGTCATCATTATTGAGACTTATGGATCTTCTTCTTCTTCTTCATGGGCACTGTGACAAAGTGCGTGTGTATTGTCATCATTATTGAGACTTATGGATCTTCTTCTTCTTCTTCATGGGCACTGTGACAAAGTGCGTGTGTAATGTCATCATTATTGAGACTTATGGATCTTCTTCTTCATGGGCACTGTGACAAAGTGCGTGTGTAATGTCACCATTATTGAGACTTATGGATCTTCTTCTTCATGGGCACTGTGACAAAGTGCGTGTGTAATGTCACCATTATTGAGACTTACGGATCTTTTTCTTCTTCTTCATGGGCACCGTGACTCCCATGGTCACTTGTATCAACAAGTGGATTTTTACATGCATGAGCGTTTTCATCCCTGCCGTGTAGGCAGTCATACTCTGTTTTCAGAGGGTTGCATGCTGAATGTTCTGGTTTCTATAACCCACTGTATGCAGACATGGATTGGGGGATTTTCATCATGCGTCCTGATCTTCCACATGTGCATACACATGAACATTCAGGCACTAGCAGATCTGCACATCTGTTGACCTGAGAGATCGGAAAAAAAAATTCAACCTTTACCAACAGGTGCCATGACAGGGATTCGAACCTGGGACCCTCAGATTGAAAGTCAAATGCTTTAACCACTCAGCTGTAGTGCCCGTCATACTTATATACAGTACCCATCTTCACTCAGCGACCTCACACTAGTAGTAGTAGGCCACCTTCAGTCATGGCTGACCATGGATAGAGTTTTTCCGACCTAATGTCTAATTGGGCTGTCTGCTTGGACCAAGCAGCGTCGCCTGTGACTGTAGAGACTGATGCAAGAGAGACAGTCTTTGTCGCAGCGATCACACGTGTAAGCTGATGCTGGTCTGTCAGCTGCCGTCCCTTTTCTGCGAGCTCACTTTTCTGCTACAGCAGCTGACAGTTTGTCCTCACCAATCCGTAGCTGATTTTTGAGAGTGCTTCTCCATCTGTTGCGGTCATCTGCAAGGTCTTCCCAGGACTCAGTGTTGATCTCAAGTGCCTTCATGTCTCGTTTGCAAACATCTTTGTATCTCAGCTGTGGGCGGCTGATGCTTCTCTGTCCCATGGTGAGCTCTCCATAAAGGATGTCTTTTGGGATGCGACCATCTTCCATGCAGCAAACATGGCCCAGGCAGCGCAGCCGACGCTGTCTCAGCATGGTATACATGGTCGGGAGGCCAGCGCGAGTCAGGACTTCGGTGTTTGTCACCTTGTCTTGCCAGGAGATGCTGAGTATGTGCTGTAGGCTTCTCAGGTGGAAGGTATTGAGCCTTTTCTCCTGACGAGCAGCTAAGCACTGTACAAACACAGAATCATTTGTCCAACAGGCTGCCTACCCAGGGTGAACTGACTGACAGCTGCCTTCAGGCACTCACCACTCATTTCATGTATCAGTCAGTCAGGCTCCAGTCACATGCATGCACATACATGTATATTAAAGCGGATTTTTCTTCAGAATTTTGCAAGGGACAACCCTTTTGTGTATCTTTTACGTGTGCTATACATGAGACCTCATTTTATTGCATCATCCAGATGACTAACACCAAGACCACCACTCAAGGTCTAGTGCATGGGAGAAATTTGTGGCAAGTGTGGGATTCGATCCCATACCCTCAGATTCTTTCATTTCCACGGTCAGATACTTTACCACAAGGCCAACTCTCTGCAATTAGCGACATGAAATATTTTTATCCATGCTCTAAGCACATCCCACCCATGTTTTTATGTCATTTCTGGAACTGTGCCTCAGTATATTTCTGATCATTTTAAGCAGATACGTCCCTTCAAGATCTCTATGCTCTTCTGCTGATGATAAAATCTTTAACAATCCCAAATTCAGCAGGGAGAGACACAGCACAAGAGCTTTCAGTTCTTCAGTTGTACAAACCTGGAATTCATGGCCTTTTTTCCAGTTTCTCACTCACATCCTTTGAAACAAATCTAAATTCATTCCTTTTCAAGCAGACTCCATTCCACACCTGTATTCTATGTCCATCTTCTATTTCATTTCATTTACAGGAAGCCAGTGTAATTCTTTTTTTCTTTTTTTTTTTTAAGTGAAAAATGCTGAGAGAAATGAGTTTGGCAGCAGAATTTTGAATTTGTTGGGGAAGTTTAAAATGCTTCCAAGGACAACCAGCAAAAAGGGAATAGCTACAGTTTAACCGTGATAAAACTACAGTTGTCTCAAATTGTTTTTCTGGCACTGGCCACAGGAGACAACAAGAGTTATTTTCACTTTTTTTTTTTAATGAAAAACAGCACATATGTCAGAAATTTAAAAAGATATAGAGTTTTGGATAACCAAAGGTAAATGTATTCTGAACTGAAAACACCAGGATGCAAAGACTTCTTTCTTTTGACAACAAACTTTAAAGTATATGTTTCAGTAAGCAAGAAATATGTGAGCAGAAAATGTGCAACATCAACACCCTTGACTGCAGTTGATGAGTACGCTCACCAGCAAAGGCTGTCATCGCACTGTGATCAGACTGATTTCACAGGTCAGGAAGTCGATTATCAGTCTTTACTTTCATTTTGTCCTCTTGTGATTGGATTACTTTTAATCAGCCAAACCAATAACTCCACTCTAAAGCACACACACAAAACGAAGCAGCTGTGCTTTATATTCCTGCCTTGCTGACCAATCTCGTTTCACGGAGGTTCAGCAGTTCAGGGATTAAAGGGGTTGCACCCAGTTTGTTTTATTACCTGGCAAGCGTCTCAGGTTTCAACCGCCATCTGTTGATGAAGCCCAGGTCTTCGAACATCGCTTGACATGCCTGAAAATCAGCACTTCTTTCAGGTGTATCAGAAATCACAACAAAAACAGTCGTTCCACTGAAAGGTGTGAAATCCCAAAACAACAACAAACAAATGTGATACTTGTAACATTTACTTATCACTGAGATGAGAACATGAGCAGCATCAGTCAGACGAGACAAAAAAAGAAAAGAAAAAAAAGAAGAAGGAAAAAAAAGAAAGCTTCCTGATGTATCCTAAGTTAAGTCAATCCTGTATTCTTGGGTCAAGTTCAAACATTCAACACACTGTACATCTCATTGACAAGTTAGGCTTCAATGTTGTATAAATTTAAGTTGGCTTTTTTTCCTACATAATATAAATGTTTACCAAAGCTTTCCAATAGTGAATACAAAAATATCACCACACAAAAATCCCAACACCCCCCCACCTCATACTCAGTCTGCCAATGTATATAAAAATCTAGGCGATGCCTTGAAATCTAAAGCAAATACTTGACAACACACACACACACACACACACACACACACACACACACATATACATATCATTTTGACAGTCACCACTGTCAAGGTTTGCATCGCTGACCTTTTCTATTTTCTTCTTCATTTTTCCTCTTCCCTCTGTATTTCACTGTGGTAAATTGTTTACCAAGAACGACAAAGGAATACATTCCTTCAATGTTAAAACTGTTTGACAAGAAAAATGAAGGGATACATTTCTTCACTGTGGTAAAGTGTTTGACAAGAGCAATGATCAGTAAAGTTTCTTCGCAGTGGCAATTTTTTTTTTTTTTTTAAAACAAGAACGACAATGGAAACAAGAATGATGATGGGTTAAGTTTCTTCATTGTGATAAACTGTTTAACAAGGACAAAGGGAAACATTCCTTCATTGTCATAAACTGCTGAACAAGAACAGCAATGGACAAATTCTTTCACTGTTGTAAATTATTTCACAAGAACAAAAATGGGAAACATTCCTTCGTTGCGGTAAATTGTTTAACAAGAATGATGAATGAAACGAACAACAGCAACACTAAATCAAAGGCAAAGGAACAAAGAGAGAAAAAGTCAAACAGACAAACAAGCAAAGGAAGGAAACGAAAAAAAAAAAAGAAAACAAACTCAAAAAGAAAGCCTCGGGTCTTCCTCAAAATACACAGCTAGGAAATACCTTTATAAAGATGTTTTTACTGCAATTTTTCGCTGTCTAAATAGGCCATGAAATACACACAAGATGTAAGCTGGCAACATCAAAAGACAAAGATAAAAAAAACAACAGAAAGGAGAGCTTTTGTGAGAAAGTATCCACCACGTAAACTGTAGAAGGTATCATATACATGGTAACCAGAAGATTGTTTTCTTGTAAACAAGGCACTGTGAAATGAGTTTGATACAATTCATTTTTCTATTAAGTTCATGTATGAGATCCATTTTATATCAAACTCATGATTTTGCATGTTCAGTGAGTGTGCATGTTTTTCTATTCTATATCTAATCTTTAAATCTGTTAATAATGGTTGAAGTTTCTTTATTCTGTTTTTGTATATAAAGAAATTTTCAAGTAATAAGACATAATATGCCATCAGTTCTACTATTTTCTTCAATTCCACATGAAATAAGCTTGTTATTCAAATTGGAGTCAGCACACTTTTAACACTTTTCCATGACAATGCGTGAGGAAATTCTTAAACAAAAATAAATAAAGAAGAAGTGAAACTGGCAATGATACAGGTAATGATTAACAGTGTCCTCTCTACAACAGAAGTTGTATTCAGTTGCATTTGTCATTATCTATTAAACCCAAGTTTTCTTAAAAATGACATTTGTCAGCAGGATTTTGTGACATCATTTGAAACCATTTTAGCTTTGAATTGTTTATTTTGCAAATCTTCTCGTTCTCCAATATTACTGATTATACCATGCAGCCATTTAATAAGTTCATGGAACTGTTGCTTTGTCTAAAGAAGACTGTGTGTGTGGTGTGCATGATACATCAATATTGTTAACTAGATGATGGAGTCACTACTTTGTCTAAAGACTGTGTGTGTGTGTGATGTACACAATGCCTTGATATCGTTATCAAGATCATGAAATTGCCATGTCTAAAGAAGACTGTGTGTGTGGTGTACATGATACATCAATATTGTTAACTAGATGATGGAGTCACTACTTTGTCTAAAGACTGTGTGTGTGTGTGATGTACACGATACCTTGATATCGTTATCAAGATCATATAACTGCCACTTTGTCTAAATGGGACTGTGTGTGTGTGCAGTGTACGTCATCTTACCATGGCTGTCTTGGAGTCTGTGAGGGTGCGAGGAGCGTAGATGAACTTGTCAAAGTCTTTGTGGAAGACCTTGACATCCGGCATCCCCTGCACTGCCAGCTCCTGAACTTCCTCCATGGGAACTTGCTGCAGCCACACACAGCGTCAATACTCAGTGTCAACACAGCATCAACACTCGGTGTCAACACACAGTGTCAACACAGCATCAACGCTCGGTGTCAACACACAGCATCAACTCTCAGCATCAACACACGTCAATACACAGCATGAACACATAGCATCAACACACAACGTCAACACAGCATAAATACACAGTCAGCATACATCAACACACAGCATCAACACAGAGCACTGACACACAGTCAACAATCAGTTTCAACACTCAGCATCAACACAGTCAACAATCAGTGTCAACACTCAGCGTCAACACACAACATCAGCACATGGCATCAACACACAGTCAACACTCAGCATCAACACACAACATCAAAACATGGCATCAACACACAGTCAACACTCAGTGTCAACACACAACATCAACATATGGCATCAACACACAACATCAACACACAGTCAACACTCAGTGTCAACACACATCAACACATGGCATCAACACACAGTCAACACTCGGTGTCAACACAACATCAACACATGGCATCAACACAGTCAACACTCAGCGTCAACACACAACATCAACACACAGTCAACACTCGGTGTCAACACAACATCAACACATGGCATCAACACAGTCAACACTCAGCATCAACACACAACATCAACACATGGCATCAACACAGTCAACACTCAGCGTCAACACACAACATCAACACACAGTCTTAACTCACAGTGTCAACATAGCATCAACACTCAGCGTCAACACAACAATACACAGCATCAACACACAGCATCAACACTAATCAACACACAGCATCAACACTCAAACAACACAAAGTGTCAACACTCATACTCTCCAACACACAGCATCAACACTCACACTCTGTCAACACTCATTTTCTCCACACTGCTTCACTGTCTATAACTTTAAATCATCCTAATAATGGGACATCTGTAATGTCCTCTACCTTCACAGCAAAGAGGCCCAACACCCCCAAAATCTCTGCACCGTAGTATAGTCCGTCTTTAGCTCTGATTCTATGAGGCTTATACGAGGAACATACCACGGATTTTGTTGTTGTTGTTGTCAATTTCAGAAACAAAGAGTGAGAAAAGAGTATCTGTTTTCAATGTTTCATTTGATCTCACTCTCCTGTTTTCTGTTTTTCAAATACAGCTGGAAAGATGGTCTTTGATGTGATTACATATAGATTATTGTATTGTTTTACTATTTGTCACAACGGTTTCTCCATGGGGAGAGTACGCCAGCACAGTGCAGCTTCAGTTTAGTGTATCTCTTTTATTATAACGTATCTGCAAGTGTATCTCTTTTATTATAAAGTATCTGCAAGTGTACCTCTTTTACTATAAAGTATCTGCAAGTGTATCTCTTTTATTATAAAGTATCTGCAAGTGTATCTCTTTTACTACAAAGTATCTGCAAGTGTATCTCTTTTACTTTAACATATCTGCAAGTGTATCTCTTTTATTATAAAGTATCTGCAAGTGTATCTCTTTTACTACAAAGTATCTGCAAGTGTATCTCTTTTACTTTAACATATCTGCAAGTGTATCTCTTTTACTATAAAGTATCTGCAAGTGTATCTCTTTTACTACAAAGTATCTGCAAGTGTATCTCTTTTACTTTAACATATCTGCAAGTGTATCTCTTTTACTATGAAGTATCTGCAAGTGTATCTCTTTTACTATGAAGTATCTGCAAGTGTATCTCTTTTATTACAAAGTATCTGCAAGTGTATCTCTTTTACTATGAAGTATCTGCAAGTGTATCTCTTTTATTACAAAGTATCTGCAAGTGTATCTCTTTTACTACAAAGTATCTGCAAGTGTATCTCTTTTATTACAAAGTATCTGCAAGTGTATCTCTTTTACTACAAAGTATCTGCAAGTGTATCTCTTTTACTACAAAGTATCTGCAAGTGTATCTCTTTTATTACAAAGTATCTGCAAGTGTATCTCTTTTACTACAAAGTATCTGCAAGTGTATCTCTTTTATTACAAAGTATCTGCAAGTGTATCTCTTTTACTACAAAGTATCTGCAAGTGTATCTCTTTTACTACAAAGTATCTGCAAGTGTATCTCTTTTACTATGAAGTATCTGCAAGTGTATCTCTTTTATTATAAAGTATCTGCAAGTGTATCTCTTTTACTATAAAGTATCTGCAAGTGTATCTCTTTTATTACAAAGTATCTGCAAGTGTATCTCTTTTACTACAAAGTATCTGCAAGTGTATCTCTTTTATTACAAAGTATCTGCAAGTGTATCTCTTTTACTATAAAGTATCTGCAAGTGTATCTCTTTTATTATAAAGTATCTGCAAGTGTATCTCTTTTATCATAAAGTAGATTTTCCTTTAGAATTTTTCCAGAGACAACCCTTTTTGTGCAACGGGCGCAATAGCCGAGTGGTTAAAGCGCTGGACTTTCAATCTAAGGGTCCCGGGTTCGAATCTCGGTGGCAGCGCCTGGTGGGTAAAGGGTGAAGATTTTTTTTTTATCTCCCTGGTCAACATAATTATATGCAGACCTGCTCGTGCCTGAACCCCCTTTGTGAGTATATGCAAGCAGAAGATCAAATACGCACATTAAAGATCCTGTCATCCATGTTAGCGTTCTGTGGGTTATGGAAACAAGAACATACCCACAAAGCACACCCCTGAAATGGAGTATGGCTGCCTACATGGGTAAAACGTAAAAGCCCACTCGTGAACATACAAGTGAACATGGGAGTTACAGCCCACGAATGGAGAAGAAGAGAAGAATAACCCTTTTGTATGCTTTGGTTCTTTCACGTGCGCCAAGTGTATGCAGCACACAGGACCTCAGTTAATCATCTCATCCGAAAGAAGTCTGGTTGTTCCGTTATCCTTCCTTGCAGGACATTCTTCACATATAACTGAGCTCAACCTTTTGGCTGCATAACCGTGGTGAAAGGGGATGAGATGATTAACTGAGGTCCTGTGTGCTGCATACACTTGCATTTATAGAAATCAATAAATACAGAGAGAACAAGATCTTATATATGATATATGATAGTCAATCGTGTCCAACTATGACCATCAGAACAGCAGAGGAGGCAACTGCTGTTCCGACTATTTGGGCTAGAATTTGATTATAGTGGAGAGTATCTTGCCCAAGTTACATCCCCACTCTCTCGGCCAAGAGGGTTTTAGGACAGTTGGCGTTGGGATGGTTCCCAAAGGCCAACTAGTTTGTGGGCTTTTCTTCCTCCTCCTCTTCTTCTTCCTCTTCTTCTTCTTTCTGATGATCACTAGCATTTATGGAAATCAATAAATACAGAGAGAACAAGATCTTACGCATTACACAAAAATGACTGGCACTTAAGGACAGGTGAAACTGAACAACAAACACCGCAACACAAGAGTGAAAGAAAACAACGTGAACCAAGATGCGCATCAAAGGGAATGAAGCAGGTATTTCATGACGCAGGTGTGAGACCAAATAACGTGAACCAAGGCACGCATCAATGGGAATGAAGCAGGTATTTCATGACGCAGGAGTGAGACAAAACAACGTGAACCAAGGCACGCATCAAAGGGAATGAAGCAGGTATTTCATGACGCAGGTGTGAGACAAAACAACGTGAACCAAGGCACGCATCAAAGGGAATGAAGCAGGTATTTCATGACGCAGGTGTGAGACAAAACAACGTGAACCAAGGCACGCATCAATGGGAATGAAACAGGTATTTCATGACACAGGAGTGAGACAAAACAACGTGAACCAAGGCACGCATCAAAGGGAATGAAGCAGGTATTTCATGAGACAGAAGTGAGACAAAAAAGAGAGAGAACAAGACGCACATCAAGGGAAATCAAGCATGTACCTCAAGACACTGACCTGCATGTGAAACTTCATGAGTTCATTGGCTAACCTATATCGGTGCTGGGTTTCCTGAAGCCGCTTGTAAATCAGACACTGGAAAAGCACAGTCAACCAGAAAATAAAAGCACAAAAAAGACACGACCACATCCACAAAGCACATGATAAAAAACAACTCCACAGCACTAAAACAGAAAAAAATATATCAAGGAACTCAACAGCGACTGCTACTTGTGCAGCGTAAACAATTTGCCATTTCCAGTCAACATGCCTGAAACAGCTAAAAAAATCCTTATTCAACCTTCGACCTATAGAAATTTCTCTTTATCCATCACTTCATTTTTGTGTTGTGATGATAACTCACATAAGGGAAGCACACACTTAATCTTTTTTTTCTTTTCTTTTTTTTTTCTTTTTTTTTGTGCAGTCAAATCTGCACATTACTTGTGCAAGGATAGGCATTCTTGCAACCAAAACAAACTGAGAATCAAGATACTGTTTTGTTTTCTGATATCAAATCTGAAAATGAAAAAGTGCACACTACTTGTAGTGCAGCAACTAGAGGGCTGATGGTGACATCTGTACTGAAGCTCATTTCACAAAGACACCATGGAGATGGCAAAGACACGAAAAAGCTGAGCACAAAACATCAAAGCTGGAACAACTGATGGCAATAAACGTGTCGAGGACTGACGCACAGTGCAGGAGTCAACTGAAAAGACCACACACAGAACTAAATCATCAAGGGCAAATGACTGGCTGTGGACGTTGGGCCAAAAGAAAAACAACAATGCAGTGACACATCACAAACAACGGGGCACCACCACTGTACACAACGCTCCGGTCATCTGTCTCCGCCTCTACCCAACCAGCCACGACCATGCCACAACACACACTCTGCCCAACGCAGGGTCAGTTTTCAGGCATGGGGATTACCTTCATGTGGAACATCATGAGCTCATTGGCCAGACTGTTTCGGTACTGAATATCAATCACCTTTTTGTACATCAACGACTGAAACGAACAGCAGCACAGGTTAGGTTATTGTCTATCAATACGCTTTTTTAACTTGCACCAACAACTGAAACGAACAGCAGCACAGGTTAGGTTATTGTCTATCAATACGCTTTTTTAACTTGCACCAACAACTGAAACGAACAGCAGCACAGGTTAGGTTATTGTCTATCAATACGCTTTTTTAACTTGCACCAACAACTGAAACGAACAGCAGCACAGGTTAGGTTATTATTTATCAATACACTTTTTTAACTTGCACCAACAACTGAAACGAACAGCAGCACAGGTTAGGTTATTGTCTATCAATACGCTTTTTTAACTTGCACCAACTGAAACGAACAGCAGCACAGTTAGGTTATTGTCTATCAATACGCTTTTTTAACTTGCACCAACAACTGAAACGAACAGCAGCACAGGTTAGGTTATTGTCTATCAATACGCTTTTTTAACTTGCACCAACAACTGAAACGAACAGCAGCACAGGTTAGGTTATTGTCTATCAATACGCTTTTTTAACTTGCACCAACAACTGAAACGAACAGCAGCACAGGTTAGGTTATTATTTATCAATACACTTTTTTAACCTGCACCAACAACTGAAACGAACAGCAGCAAAAGTTAGGTTATTGTTTATCAATCACATTTTTGTACATCAGCAACTGAAACAACTGCAACACATATAATGTTACTGATTATTGATCACCCTTTGTACATCAATGACTGGAAAAAACACAACAACACACAGTTAAGGTTACTATTATCGATCACCTTTTCTACATCAATGACTGAAACAAACGGCAGCACAATCAAGGTTACCGATTATCAATCACCTCTTTGCACACATCAGGGGCTGAAAAGAATGGCAACAGGGTTAAGGCATAAGCACAGGGAAACATTGCAGTGAGTCAACATGCTCCTAGCGTCCACCTAAAGGACTGCCTTTCACTCCATGAAAAAACCGTTCACGTAAAGTCAAATACAAAATCATCCACACAACAAATCATGAAATACGCATTCACAAATACTTATTTTATGTACCTGTTAAAGCAACAAAAAATATGTGTAAAAACAATCAAAATAATTTTGTTGTTTCAACTGAGGTTCTAGCAGCAAACAATCCATTTGATCTCACATATATAATCTTTGACATTCAGTTTAACATATGCACTGATGTAAGCTATACATTAACTTAAATTACAGATTTATGTTGCAAACTTCTATCACATAAAAATGAAATAATACTGTTGGAAGCTGAGATATGTTCAATATATATATATATATATATATATATATATATATATATATATATATATATATGCTTGGAGTCTTATGTGGTGAAGTGATGACGAAGACAACACATCAGTACAGATTTCCTTCCCCTGAACTTGTCACTCACCAGTACTGACCAGTGTCCGTCACACGGCAACCAAGAAAAATACAGAATATACAAGCCACAGTGGCCAAGTGGTCAGCATGGCGCAATGACAACTGGGAGGTAACAGGTTCAATCCCCAATAGAGGCAGAGTTTTTTTAAGCCAATGGCCAGCTCTGACCCAGAGGTGAGCATTGCTATGGGCTCACGTGGGAAGTCACTGGGGCCACACAGTCGAGTGTCATTTTGTCCGAACGCAGTAACGCCTCCTTGAGCTACTGAAACTGAAACTGAAACCACTTCAGTGAAGCATCTCCAGGAGTGTTGCTCAAATATCCTGACCAACACTGCAGGTATCAGAATCTCTCTCTTTACCTGGCTGACACCAGGATACATTATGAGAGGACAGCCTTTGTCAAATGGTCCCAAACCTAAATGTACCATCATGGCAACATCCCAATCACCTACATCATCACATTCATCATAACTGAAATAACACAATAAAATGTCCAAAAGTCTGGGGCACAAAAAACAACAAACAAAAAACCAGTATCTATCACAAGATTTCTTACAACACCTGTCTCACCTCAATATCACCAATTTAACTAAAGGAAGAAAATAAAAACCAAGGGAGATCAGAACTACATGGGAGAGATTTACCTCTCTCTGCTGTTCTCAGTGTATAATAAATTAGACCTCCACAACTGAAACAGATGACCAACTTCAAGTTGTAATACACTCATGAGGCTTGCTGTTTATGAACAGCAAAAACCCAGAGCATGACTGAACAATGCAGCTACGACTCACGTGACTGATGCTGATGCAGCAGTAGACGGCAAAGGCAGAGGCGATGTCTTCATCGAAGGTGGTGAAGTATGTCCCTGTCTTCTTGTTGCACAGCTGGGCCACCCCTAGCACCACGCCTGAAGACACCAAACCACTGATCCAGCCCCACGTCATCATGATGATGATGATGGTGATGGTGGTGGCCACAATAATAATAACAATAATAATGATAACAATTATAATAATGAAAAAAAAAAAAAAAAAAGTGATTATGATGATGATGATGTTGATGCTAATAATAACAATGATGATGAAGATGATAATGATGATAATAATGATAATACAACAACAACAACTACTACTACTACTAATGATGATGATCATGATCTTGATACTACTGATAATGAGGATAATAATGATGATGATGATAATGATACTACTGATAATAATGATGATGGTAATGATGATGATGATGATACTGATGATAATAATAATGATGATGCTGATGATGATGATGATGATGATAATGATGATGATGATACTACTGAAAATAATGATGGTGGTGATGATGATACTGATAATAATGATGATGATGATGATAAAACTAATTCTGATAATGATGGTAATAATAATAATAAAAGCAATAATAATAATAATGATGAATATACTATTACAATTACAACTACTAATGATAATGATGATGTAGGTAGCATAACGCACAGGGAGCCCAGAGGGCTAACCATTCAGATCACTATGGGTGAAGAGATAACAGTCCCCCCCCCCCTCCCCCATCCGTCCCCCCCCAAAGCCCCCCCAAAACAACCCCGGAAGCGTGGTATGACAGCCTACATGGCAGGGGCAGCAACAGCTGTACACATAAGAGTCCACAGTGGGAGTCGCAGCCCTTGAACAAAGAAAGACAAAGCAATATGGGTCCTGTAATGCAGTCTACTTCCTCAGCGCAGGGGGCCCTGCGCGCTAACATTTATCATCAGGGTAGTGGGAGGGGGAGGGGGCAGGTGGGGGGGGGGAGAGTGAATTAACAACACAGGACACAATAAACAAGACTTATGTGGAAAGACAAACAGAATGTGTCAGTGACGAAGTACACATATGACACAGACATTGAGGTAAACTGAAGGTTCAAGGTTTTTTGTTGTTTTTTTCTCTGTATATTCATTCTACTCTAATCTCAACTTTCACTCTTTTGTTCTCTTTATTTCTTGACAAGTGCAGAGGCTGCATCATATATACGAGGTAGCGCAGCTGAAATTAAAAAAAAAAATGCATTCAAATTTTTTTATGTCAGCTTTGATTTCTTATACTAATTTTCTAAACAGTTAAAATTTGCAGTTGAATTTTAAGTAAAGTCAATATATTCTTTTAAATGAAGACGTCAAGAAAAAAAAACACCTTTTTTTTTTTTTACAGTCATGCACAAAATCACTTACCTTCTTCATCTTTGATTGGGAAACACAAAATGTTTCTGAAGAAAGAAAGAAAAAAAACAACATCACATTTGTTATACTGTTTGCTTTCATTTTCAATCAAATATGTGTGGTGTATCTGTGTGTGTGTGTGTGTGTGTGTTTGGATTTGTATGCTTGTGTGTGTGTGTGTGTGTGTGTGTGTGTGTGTTTTGTTTATTTTGTTTCATTCTTCCATGTTAACTCTTTCCATACGAACGGCGAAAGAGACAACGTTAAAAGCGTTTCACCCCAATTACCATCATCAAAATATTGCAAGCGGAAGGCTCTTATACTGAAGACGTGAATGTTGACAAAGAATACCACAATTCTGACGACGGAAGCTAAAGGTTGGGTCATTCAGACACCCACTGGACATCCGAGAGGTATGTGTAGAGGAGAAGGGAGGACTGGCTGTACTGAGTGAGTTAATGTTTCACACAAACCTCGAGCACGTTCTCAAGGCCTGACCAGCAGGTTAGGTTTATGCAGAAGGTCAGGCATCTGCTACCATGTTTTCTTTCTCAGCAGACGCGTGGTGTGTGGCGTACACGGATCAGTCCACACCCTTTGACATCTTCTTGAAAATGAAACTGAACTTTCAACCTGTGAATCCCATTCCATTCTCCAACAACTCTGAACCCATGAGTCAACAGTTTCAGTTTCAGTTTCAGTAGCTCAAGGAAGCGTCACTGCGTTCGGACAAATCCATATACGCTACACCACATCTGCCATCTGCCCAACGCGCTTAGTCAGGCCTTGAGAAAAAAAAAAGGTGAATGAATAATAGATAAGCTTAGATAAATAAACAAATAAATAATAATTATGATATAAAAAATGGTAGTAGTAATGATAAATAAATAAGACAACAATGATGATAAATAAGCAAATAAATGTAAAACATGAAGACACACATTCACACATACACCCACACATGCATAACAGATATGCACCAAACATGCAGTTTCACAGATGTGAATCAACACACAAAACACACACACACATGCACCGGGTCATGTGCACGTTACTACAGAAATTGGGTCACAGAAAACTCCCTTCTTCATTTGCTTCCGGTTAGGGGTCCTTGTTCTACTTATGAAAAGCAACATACCTCAACCAATAAATTCTATATTTTGTTGTTCGTGTCGACGCTGACCTTGCACAAATATCTTGGTTGTGGGTTCTGATCACAGTATCTTTTTGAATACACTGCCTATGTTTATTTACAAATGACAAAAAAGTTCTCTTTGTCTTTTCCTTCAAATTCACTGACCAAAAACATACTTTGGTGTTGTGTGGTGCTGTGCTGTGCTGTGCTGTGCTGTGCTGTGTGTGTGTGTGTGTGTGTGTGTGTGTGTGTGTGTGTGTGTGTTCTGTATGTCCACTGTAATATCTTTTTCTTTTTAATGCCATAAATCATAAACCGTTTTTAAAATAAAGAAATCACACAAGAATATAACCCCCCCCTCCCTCCAACTCCTTACCTAGTTCTGAAGCCAGTGGAATCATCAATTCCTCTGTAGAACAGTGGGTGTGAATAGGCGTCCTTGATGTTCAGCAATGTTCCTGCAAAACCAGCAACTCATTTTACCAAATTCAGGACTGGATACAAAAAATACTAACAACAACAACACTAACAATAAATCTGTCAATACAGCTCTAAATCTTGTGTGGAAACAGATCCAAAGTCTTTCATGCCTGACGTT
>NC_134882.1:47499131-47509131 GCF_041734735.1 Babylonia areolata | reverse complement strand
TGTGGTGTACAAAAACATGGACACATGAGAATTCATCATCAGTCGATGGTTCTAACATGCCACTTGGTTCTGTCAGAAAGCTATGCGTCTTTAGAAGCCAACCTGTTCCTTCTGCCCTCATTGTCAGCTAGACACACAGAGCGAGACAGCAAAGAGAAAAGAGGACAGGCCTCCGTGTCTTCATGGGCACACTCACCTAGTCGTGTGAACAACTGCTTGGCCACATGCAGCAAAGCCTGCAACAGCCACAACACACACGCGATCTTACTCATCACCCACTGTCTATCTGTGTGTGGGGGTGGGGTGGGGTGGGAATGGGGGTTCATTGCATGATTCTCAAGTGAATGGAGGATTTTGTATTCAGGCTACAGTTTTTACATGCTTTTCTTTTCATTTGCTTTCATGGGTTTTTTTCTTTTACTCTGATCTTCAGCAGGATGGTGGAGGAGGGAGTGATAATTGGGAAAGAGAGTTTGACTGCAGTGATACATGTGTTTTCAGTGTGTTTTCTCCTTTTCTCCTTTTGTTTTACAGTCTGCTTCTTTTGGTTTTGCTGCTCTTTAGGGCGAGGGCTGGATGTAAAAAAGCACATTCCTTGCTTACCTATCACCCTCGTCAATGAAGAATTTGTCTTGATTTGTGTTGTCAGTACTGATGTCGAACTTTTCACATGTCAGTTACAGCTTGGAATGATGGCAGGGAAGTGCACACTTGCACACCTCTCTGTCTGTCTGTATGACCCTCCCAGTCCACCATTCATAATAAGGACTACTTTGCCATGACCACTGAAAAATATCTAATGTCAGGTTAATGTTGAAGTTAACCTGAAAACATACATGTGTGCGCACGTCCACATACATACGCACGTGTACACACACATACACACACAGAGACACAAGACACTTCCTACTGAATTACTGCAAGTTCACAGATGAGTGCATCACTGGTGTTTTCCTCCCCAGTCAAAAAAGCCCACGGCACAATCCACTGTACCTGCGTTTGAATTTTCAGCTTGCGTTCATTCTGGAAGGCTAGTGTGCTGGTGATGACTGTAGCCGTGTACTTGAAGCACTGCTGAACGATCTGAATATCGGAGTCCGTGAACCTAGAAAAAAACCAAACACGCACACATCAAAGAAAGATTAATAGAAAACATGGAAGTTATTGTGTGACCATTCCAAATGATAACTGTTTGGCCAACATAAATGATTTTTGTTTTGTTTAATGACCTGTAATCCAATCCCTGATGAACCTTGGAGAAACGCAATCAGTGTGCCTTGAATTAGAAGTGTGTTCACTATTTTTTGAGCACTGTTTAGTGATGCCACTGATTTTGCTGATCAGAAGACAGGCAGTCCCAAGAGAAATAGGTCATTGTGACTTGACCTGAAAGCGTTGTCTTGTCTCAGTGAGGTGACAGCCTGTCATAGACCAGTATACTTGTCAAGGGGTTGGGAAAGGAAAACCACTGCCCAATAGCATGCTATTTTGTCAGAGTATATTTATGATGAGCGCCCAAAGACGGCTCTTAGTCATCTCTACCCAAGAAGAAAACCTGTTCTGCAAACAACTCTTGAGTTTGTAAAGCCTTTAGAACTTGGTCTCTGAGGAAGGACAGACAAGATATAAGTATCCATATCACTGTCGGTGGTGGTATTGTTGGTGTGTTTCAGTGTTTAAATACAAGTATGCACTGATTTGTTGCGTTTTTTCAATTCAAATTAAAGACTACCCCCTTACAATGAAATGTATCCATATCCTCCTTCTCCTCCTCCTCCTCATCATCAAGTAAGTAAGTTGTTCATATTCCATCCACGCCATGCAGGGGTGCTGACCTCTGTCCGTTGGCTTTGTTGACCAGGCAGGCCAGGGCAATGAGGTCAGCGCTGCCTTTCCGTGCCACCGGCACACACAGGAAGCTGTGCACTTTTAACCCCACGATGTCCTCCACCTCCTTTCTGCGATCCTGCAACAACGTCGAAGGTCAAGGTTCTTTACCTACATTTTAAAATATTAGATGTATCTGTAACGAATATATGTGGTGAACAGTTCTTCACTGGATCTGTAATCAATATATGTGGTGAACAATTCTTCAATGTATCTGTAATAAATATACGTGGTGAACAGTTCTTCAATGGATCTGTAATAAATGTATGTGGTGAACAGTTCTTTAATGTATCTGTAATAAATATACGTGGTGAACAGTTCTTCAATGGATCTGTAATAAATGTATGTGGTGAACAGTTCTTTAATGTATCTGTAATAAATATACGTGGTGAACAGTTCTTTAATGTATCTGTAATAAATATACATGGTGAACTGTTCTTCTGGGCAGCACCCCAGTGACTCTTCACGAAGTTGAAGGAGAAGAAGAAAAAGGAGGTGGAGGAGAAGGAAGAGAAGGAGGGGGAGGAGGGGGGAGGAGAAGGAAGAGAAGGAGGAAGAGGAGGAGGGGGGGGGAGAAGGAAGAGAAGAAGGAGGGGGAGGAGGTGGAGGAGAAGGAAGAGAAGGAGGGGGAGGGGGAAGAAGCGAAGGAAGAGAAGAAGAAGAATGAGGATGTGGAGGAAGAGAAGAAGAAAAACAAGAAGAAGAAGAAAAAGTAGGAGAAGAAGAAGAAAGAAAAGAAGAATGCTTTACCAACATACTTAACCATATTTGCCTGAAAGACAATCACCAGAATGTGTGACGGGACATTAAACAAAACTCCACTTGTCTGAAAGTTAACCCGTCCTTTACCAGTCTAAAAAAAGACTCCAAGGAAGTTATTTTGTGGCCATGCATTTAAAGTTTGAGTTTAATGAGCCATTGGTTGACATCCTTGTAGTCAAGATGCTCAGAGCATGGATCTTAAGAGTTCAGTGACGGTGGTGTGTTCTTCAAGGGGACGAGTCCTGGTTCTTTACCAACATGTCATACTCTTATCTATCTGTGTCATCCTCAAACTGGTTTCATGATAACTAAAACAAAAGCTCAGATTCTTTACATGATAGGGAGGGTTTATATAAAAATAAAATAAAATTAAATTAAAAAAAAAGAAAAAACCTAACAACCCTTTTAGTTCCATGCCTTTCTCATGCTCAGTGGTAATTGTTTGCCAAGGGATTTTTGGTCACAGAGGGTAATAATTTTTTAAAAAAATCAAAACAAGTCTGATATGCAAACCACTGAAAGAAAGTATCTATAATTTGTTTTTGTTTTTTGACAATTTCATACACGAATTAAATGATTTTGTGATAGGAAATTCCTCACAATGGAACTGGAAGGGCACACCAGAAGGGGATGGAAATTTCCGTCCTGGGTCACTCTCAAGGTTAAAGACAAAGACCACCCACCTGATACTGATCACAGTATGTGATCCAAATGATATCAGTCAAATGTATTCACAAATCAGCCCCTTCCTATCTCTGTGGCTGCCTTCACCTCTACACTCCATCTCGCTCACTACAATCAGCTTTGGATCCACTCCACTTACGCATACCCAGATTCAAACTCTCGACTGTTGGCCGCCGTTCTTTTTCTGTCTCTGGACCTTGCAATTGGAATGAACTTCCTCTTTCGCTTCGTCAAGTCTCCGCACTCAGCTCTTTCAAGTCTGGCCTTAAAACCCACCTCTTCCCAAAATAGCCTCCCTTCCCTGCCTCTTCCTTGTCTTTAGTTTCTCCAGTTTTAGAGTTATGCGTGCGTGAGAATGACTGGTGCAAAAGCGCTTAGATTTGTCTCTGCACAAGATTCAGCGCTATATAAGTACCATTATTAGTATTAGTATTATTAAATGATATATTTGTGAAAAAATTAGTTATGCATGAATACAATAACACACTGACAGACGTTTTAGTTATAAACCATCAATACAATGCCATCCAGGAGCACCTGGGTGCAGCCCGGCCCCCTTAGAGTGTAAGGAGTTAAGGGCCGAAACACTTGACTGAGGGGGGCTTCTTCTCTGAAGACCCTGTACTGTCCAGCTCCCCCTAGAGTTTCTTATCACCTTGATATTTGCTGAATGTATTTTATCGACACAATCAGGATTTGCACATAAACATAACAGATATTTGAATATAACACTTTTTTTTTTAATAAACTTATGTGAAGTGATCATGTCAGTGTTTATGTTTAACGGTACTCCTTGAAGTAGACTATGTCTGATGCTTCAATGGTTTTTGATGGAATCCAATTATGTGTTTTGCAATATTGATGACTTTAATGTGGAACTGAATTACATGTGTTTTCCTTGAGAAATATAAAACTCAATGCAACGGAAAACGAAAACAAGATATTTGGATATCTTTGAAAACATAAGGCTTAGCCCAAATAGTTCTGAAAAACATAACACATGCAGAACACCTTGAGCTATTCCTTTGGAACTCATTCCAAATCATGATTGTCTGGCAATAGAGTCAGAAAATAACACCAGTTGTGATTAAAAGACATATCCAAAATAATGTCCAAAAAGAGAACATCCTCTGAATTTCAACTTTATCACACACACACACACACACACACACACACGCACGCACACACACACACACACAAACACACACACGCACGCACACACACACACACAAACACACACACACATACACATGCATGCACACACACATGCGTGATCACTCATACACAGACACACACACACACAAGTACACTCACACACATACAAGCAGACAGATACACATGCACATACACAAAAACACGTGCGTGCGCACACACACACACACACACACACCCACACGCACAGAGAAAAAATGAATACTAAAACAAATATATCACATATACACACATACATATGAGTGTACAAACACATGCACACAGACACACACTCACATACTAACCATTGGTATTTGTTCCAGAAACATAGGGAGCTTTGTTTCCAAAGCTTGAGCAAAACAACTCCACAAGCCCTGAAAACCAACACACCACAAACACATCTGTCTAGTCACCACTGACTGGTTGTGAAGCTTTCCTTTTCCATACATCAGCACACTGACATCTGCCGATGCCATTGTTTAACACAGCAAGCATATTATATAATCAGTATGCATATAAAAATAATGAAAATGATGATGATGATGGCTGGTACTTCGCTTGCAAAGATCAGTGGGAAGTTCCCGCCAGGGATGGGTGGCATGCCTTTTGGTGACTAATCAGTCCAATCCGTGATCTGCAGAGTCTGTGGCATTGTGGGCAGGTGTAGATCTGGCCTGCGTTGCTGGGCTGCAGACCTGGGTCTTTCCTTCTCCTTTTTTCCTGGATGTTCAGTCATCTGGTTTCCTCAAAGTGTTGGGTTCCCCTGATCGTTGAAGATCTCCAGGTACCTCTATCTGATGCTGACTGCACCCATGCCTCTCACCCATATAGAGTGTTGACAGTACAGCAGCTCGGTAGACTTGCATCTTTGTGGAGAGTCACAAGGAGTGGTTTTTCCATACTCTTTTCTGGAGGCGGCCAAATGCACTGCTTGCCTTTGAGAGGTGGTTGTCCACATCTTTGGTCACTGTAGCGTCGTTCAATATGACGCTGCCCAGGTAGGTGAATTGCTCTATCGTGTTAAGGGGATGACCATCAATGCTTATGTGGGAAGCAGTGTACACGGTCCCTGGTGCTTTTTGGTGGAGGACTTCAGTCTTCTTCAGACCGAATGCCTTGGCTGCCTGTGAAAAATGGTCTACGATGACCTGCAGAGCTTCTTCTGTGTGTGCCAGGAGGGCACAGTCGTCTGCAAAGAGCAGGTCCAGGATAGCTTCTTCTGAGGTCTTCGTGTGGGCCATGAGCCTTCGTAAGTTGAATACGCTGCCGTCGGTCCTGAATCTGATATAAATCCCCTCGTCTAGATCCTCCTTCTCTCAGCATCATGCTGAAGAAGATCGCGAAGAGTGTAGGGGCTAATACGCAGCCTTGCTTCACTCCATTGCTGATTGAGAATTCTTCAGAGTAATCACCATTACACTTGACTTGACCCATTTGTCCTTCGTGGAGTTGTTGTAGGATTCCAAGGAACGTTGGAGGGCATCTCAGTTTGGTCATTATTTTCCACAGGCCATCTCTGCTGACTGTGTCGAAGGCTTTTGTGAGGTCTATGAATGCTGCATATAGGTTCATATTCTATTCTCTGCACTTCTCTTGGATCTGTCTCAGCACAAAGATCATGTCAGCTGTTCCTCTCTTTGCTCTGAAGCCGCACTGGCTCTCTAGGAGATGTACCTCAGCAATGGATGGGATGAGCCTGTCCAGAAGAACTCGGGCGAGGATCTTGCCAGCAATGGAGAGCAATGTGATGCCTCTGTAGTTGGAGCAGTCTGATTTGGAACCCTTATTCTTAAAGAGGGAGACAATCACTGCATCCCGCATGTCCTGTGGCACTACTCCTTCATTCCAGCACAATGTGAATATCTCCTCAAGCTTCTGAATGAGGGTGTCTCCTCCATGCTTATATACCTCTGCTGGGATACCGTCAATGCCTGGTGCTTTGTGACGCTTCAACTTCTTTATTGCTGCCTTGATTTCTTCATGTGTGGGGGCATTGTCCAGGTCCATCTTTACTTCTTCCTGAGGTATGTTGTCTATAGACGCTGCTGCCACAGTCCTCTCTTCCCCAAACAGGTTTCCATAATGAAGAGTAAGTCTAAGAAAAACAGCTTTTCTAATCATTTCATAACGAAAGAGTAACACACAATAAGAAGAAATCACACACACACACACACACACACACACACACACACATATATATATATATATATATATATATATATATATATATATATATATATAAAGACAGACAAAGAGGTTTATACATAAAGAAAGAGACATACATCATTTCATTCATATAAGATAAAAGGTAAAATCATTGGCTTGACAGCTCTTTGTATTTTTCCATATTTTATGATACAATAATAGCGATGATAAAAATAACAGTAGTATATTAATGTAGCGCATTCATACCTCTCAAAGTGCTTTCCAATAACACGTGGGTCAGACAGAAAGCACACAAGAACGCAAGCACACACACACACACATACGAACACACACACATGTACACACAAACACACACACATACACACACACACATGTACACACACACACACACACACACATACGAACACACACACATGTACACACAAACACACACACATACACACACACAAACACACACAATTTCCAGAACATATCAAACCAGTGTGGAAATTCAGCACACAGTTTACCGGAAATCTCTTTTCCTCTGGCAGTATTGTGCTTCCAACAACCTGCAAAATGCATTCATTTTCTTGAGTTGTTGTTTTTCTTTTTCTTTTCTTTTTTTCTTTTTTTCCAAACTGATAAATTCATGAAAGTGAAACAACATTCACTCATGCACACATATGCACACACACACACACACACACACACACACACACACACACACACACACACACACACAAATCTACACACTTTGACACCTCCTTGTAACTGAAACTGAACCAAACTCACACACCTGCAAAATAATGCAAACACACTGAAAAATTGTGCTGAAATGAACCTTTTTCCAGTAACAAAATGAATCAAAAACTACTTTGACCACTCACTTAAAAAGCCATTCTTGTAATAAAAGTATAAAAAAAACCCCAAAAAAACCCAACAACTAAAAGTACTAGAGAACAGACATTTACTTCAAACTATCTCAAATGTACACTTCTCTCAAAGTTTGAGGCACCATGGCAGAATTTGTAAAGCATGACTTGTGATCTAGTGGTCAGGGTTCGATCCCCCGCTTCGGCCTTGTGCTGTGCCCTTTGGAAAGGCCCTTTACTCCACGTTTCCTTCCTCCACCCAGGTGTGAATGGTACCTGACCTGGTCGGGGAAGGTTCAAACAGCAGGAGA
Source organism: Babylonia areolata (assembly GCF_041734735.1). Classification (NCBI taxonomy): domain Eukaryota; kingdom Metazoa; phylum Mollusca; class Gastropoda; order Neogastropoda; family Buccinidae; genus Babylonia; species Babylonia areolata. The sequence continues at coordinate 47,501,279 of NC_134882.1, read as the reverse complement.
GGATTGGGCCCCTGCCTTCCTGTGCCCAGCTCAGGACACAGTGGATATGAATTCACTGCCTTCCCAGCCCTGGATACAGTGGATATGAATTCACTGCCTTCCCAGCCCTGGACACAGTGGATATGAATTCACTGCCTTCCCAGCCCTGGATACAGTGGATATGAATTCACTGCCTTCCTATGCTGAGCCCTGGACACAGTGGATATGAATTCACTGCCTTCCTGTGCCCAGCCCTGGACACAGTGGATAAGAATTCACTGCCTTCCTGTGCCCAGCCCTGGACACAGTGGATAAGAATTCACTGCCTTCCCAGCCCTGGACAGAGTGATATTAATTCACTGCCTTCCCAGCCCTGGACACAGTGGATATGAATTCACTGCCTTCCAATGCCCAGCCCTGGACACAGTGGATATGAATTCACTGCCTTCCAATGCCTAGCCCTAGACACAGTGGATAAGAATTCACTGCCTTCCTATGCCCAGCCCTGGACACAGTGGATATGAATTCACTGCCTTCACGTGCCCAGCCCTTGATACAGTGGATATTAATTCACTGCCTTCCTGTGCCCAGCCCTGGACACAGTGGATATGAACTCACTGCCTTCCTATGCCCAGCCCTAGACACAGTAGATACGAATTCACTGCCTTCCTTCGCCTAGCCCTAGACACAGTGGATATGAATTAACTGCCTTCCTATGCCGAACCCTAGACACAGTGGATAGGAATTCACTGCCTTCCTGTGCCCAGCCCTAGACACAGTGGATAAGAATTCGCTGCCCTCCTATGCCCAACCCTGGACACAGTGGATACGAATTCACTGCCTTCCTATGCTGAGCCCTGGACACAGTGGATATGAATTCACTGCCCTCCTGTGCCCAGCCCTACACACAGTCAATAAGAACTCACTGCCTTCCTATGCCCAACACTGGACACAGTGGATAAGAATTCACTGCCTTCCTATGCCCAGCCGTAGACACAGTGGATATAAATTCACTGCCTTTCTGTGCCCAGCCCTAGACACAGTGGATAGGAATTCTCTGCCTTCCTGTGCCCAGCCCTAGACACAGTGGATAAGAATTCGCTGCCCTCCTATGCCCAACCCTGGACACAGTGGATAAGAATTCACTGCCTTCCTATGCCCAGCCCTAGACACAGTGGATAGGAATTCACTGCCTTCCTGTGCCCAGCCCTAGACACAGTGGATAAGAATTCACTGCCTTCCTGTGCCCAACCCTGGACACAGTGGATAAGAATTCACTGCCTTCCTGTGCCCAGCCCTGGACACAGTGGATAGGAATTCACTGCCTTCCTGTGCCCAGCCCTAGACACAGTGGATAAGAATTCACTGCCTTCCTGTGCCCAGCCCTAGACACAGTGGATAAGAATTCACTGCCCCATTTGGCCATAAAAGGCTAAATGACCTACAACCTTTAAGCAAAGTTCAATGCAGCTTCCATAGACTCAATATGAAACATCATGAACTTCATATATCTGTCTAGCAGCACCTGTACTACCATGCCACCAGGCACCACCGATTCCAGAATCCATATACAACACAATGATCACATACCAAGTGAGTCTTGCACCTACTGTGCTGTTTCATGACAATATCCAGAAAGCTGACATCATATAAGGCTCACATACTGTGTGTGTGGATCTAACATCTAAACCCCTGCCCCTCCACTCCCCAAAAATACACACAACAGATCCCAGTCAAGCACACACCATCATGACACAACCCCAGGCCCCCCCCACACACACAGAGTACATACCTGTGAGATCAGTTCCAGAGTCTCCGGCACCACCAACAGCAGAAAGCCACTCTCAGACTTGGTCTGCTCCCGGAGCTGAAAACATGACCACCGATATGAATGAATGAAATGATGAATGAATGATTTGAGGATACTTACATAGTGCCTATCCTCCGTCAGAGACCAAACTCTAAGCGCTTTACAAACATGGGGTCATTTGCACAACAGGCTGCCTACCTGGGTAGACTGACGGCTGCCACTGGGCACTGATCATTCGTTTCCTGTGTCATTCAATCAGATTTCAGGCACACACACATACACACTCAGATGGACAATTAATATTTTACATGTGTATGACTTTTTTTTTATTTACCACACCATGTAGGCAGCCATACTTT
>NC_134882.1:47471631-47496631 GCF_041734735.1 Babylonia areolata | reverse complement strand
GAAGAAAAACAACCGGAATGTATTTCATATGAAAAAAACTTTCTTTGCTGACTCCACTTTGTATTTTACTTGTGCACATGGATGGATGGATGGATGGATGGAAGGATGGATGGATGGATACGGACACTTACGTAGCACCTGTGTAGCTTATTCCAACTCACCACACAAAGTGATCAATGACTCCAGCTGAGAACTGTCCGTAAGAGACATCAGTTCCGCTTGCTGGACTGAAAAGTATGCCATGGAAACCTGAAAGAAAAAAAACCAGTTTTGAATCTGGATCATTCAAAGACACACACACACACACAAACACACACACACACACACACACCAAAAACAACAACAGCTTTACAACTGAACAAACTGGGTTTTCCAGGATAAAAAAAAACTGTTCTGAATATAACAAGTAAACATGAGAGGTAAAGCCCTCAAAGACACACACTTAATCCAGCTCAAGATCTGTTATACTTTTGAAGATATGATAACATGCTGTTGGATGACTTGTGGGTTCTCTCTCGCTCCCTTTCTCAGTATCTGTCCACCTGTTTGTCTGTCAGTGCATCTATGTGTGTGTGTGTGTGTGTGTGTACACATGTGTGTGTGTGTGTGCACGCATGTGTGCGTGTGTGTGTGTATGTGTGTGTGCATGAGTGAGTATGTGAGTATGAGTGTGTGTGTGTCTGTGTGTGTGTGTGTGTGTGTGTGTGCGTGTGTGTGCATGTGTGTCTGTGTGGGTGTGTGGTGTGGGGTGCGGGGGCCGGTGTCCACTGCATGATTCAAGTGAAGGAAGGAAATTGAAAATGTCAGGCTTTGGCGAGACTAGAGGTAACCAGTCTCCGTTAAAAGAGAGGGGGAGGTGGGGAAAGGAGGGGGTGGGGTAGGCAGATGGTGGATGAAAAGAAGGCATAGAGAAGGGAAAGAGAGAGAGGTAAAGTAGAGAGAGAAAAAGAGAAGAGGGAGAAAAGAGGTTGGGAGAAAGAGGGAGAATGGAGGGAACGAGACAAAGAGAGAAAGGAGGAACAAAAAAATGGAGGGAGGGAGAAAGAGAGAGAGGAGAAGGATGGTTCGTTCATTTTAGACAATTGCCCCTTATGAAAGTATGTCAGAAACAATCAAAGTTCATGTCTCTCAGTATTTATCTCATGCCTGCACACTGGAGGAGTCCGTGTTCTGGCTTCACTCACTGCTAGCTTTTCTTTCTTTTTTTTTTTTTTTTTTTTTTTTTGTACAGCCACACCTACCTCTTTAGCGTGAAGGCTGGATGTTTTAAAAACCATTATTTTTTAAAAAAAGCTTCAACTTGCTTGTCTGTTAAACTCCCTATACTGATTATGTCTTTGTCTTATTTCTCTCTCTCTCTCTTCGTCTCTCTCAGTCAGTCTCTCTGTCTCTGTCTGTTCAGGCTGAAGTGTTTACATGCTTTTCTTTCCATTTGCTCTTTTTGTGTTTTCCTTTGCTCTGTACTGTGCAGAATGGCGGTGGTGGAGGGTGAAACAAGTGTGTGTGTGTGGGGGGGGGGGAAGCAGAGAGTTTGATCACAGTGATACATGCATTTTCATTGTGTTTTGATCTTCTTCCCCCACCCCCCTTACCCCCCCCCCTCACCCCCACATCCCGGGTCCTATGCAAGCTCTATGTACTTACACACAGTGTCTGGGCATACAGACAACCAGCAGCAAAGCAGCAGCAGCATATATCTCTTCTTCTTCTTCTTCTGCGTTCACTCGTATGCACACGAGTGGCCTTTTACGTGCATGACCGTTTTTACCCCACCATGTAGGCAGCCATACTCCGTTTTCTGGGGTGTGCATGCTGGGTATGTTCTTGTTTCCATAACCCACCAAATGCTGACATGAATTACAGGATCTTTAACGTGTGTATCTGATCTTCTGCTTGCATATACACACGAAGGGGGTTCAGGCACTAGCAGGTCTGCACATATGTTGACCTGGGAGATTGTAAAAATCTCCACCCTTTACCCACCAGGCGCAGTCACCGTGATTCAAACCCGGGACCCTCAGATTGACAGTCCAACGCTTTAACCACTCGGCTACTGCGCCCGTCAGCATATATCTCAAACTGCCAGGGTCAGCTAAAATCAAGGTAAACAATCCTGCTCATAAACTTTCAAACTATAATACCCCACAACTCATTTTTCAGAGAATGATGAAAAACAACACCACAACAAAACAAACAACAAAAGCACATGTGAACCAAACAACAAAAGGACAGGTGAAAAAGGATGGGTGAACCAAACAACAAAAGGACGGGTGAACCAAACAACAAAAGGACAGGTGAAAAAGGATGGGTGAACCAAACAACAAAAGGACGGGTGAAAAAGGATGGGTGAACCAAACAACAAAAGGACGGGTGAAAAAGGATGGGTGAACCAAACAACAAAAGGACGGGTGAAAAAGGATGGGTGAACCAAACAACAAAAGGACGGGTGAACCAAACAACAAAAGGACGGGTGAAAAAGGATGGGTGAACCAAACAACAAAAGGACGGGTGAACCAAACAACAAAAGGACGGGTGAACCAAACAACAAAAGGACAGGTGAAAAAGGACGGGTGAACCAAACAACAAAAGGACGGGTGAACCAAACAACAAAAGGATGGGTGAACCAAACAACAAAAGGACAGGTGAAAAAGGGCGGGTGAACCAAACAACAAAAGGACAGGTGAACCAAACAACAAAAGGACGGGTGAAAAAGGGCGGGTGAACCAAACAACAAACAACAAAAGGACGGGTGAACCAAACAACAAAAGGACGGGTGAACCAAACAACAAAAGAACAGGTGAAAAAGGACATGTGAACCAAACAACAAAAGGACGGGTGAACCAAACAACAAAAGGACGGGTGAAAAAGGGCGGGTGAACCAAACAACAAAAGGACGGGTGAACCAAACAACAAAAGGACGGGTGAACCAAACAACAAAAGGATGGGTGAACCAAACAACAAAAGGACAGGTGAAAAAGGACGGGTGAACCAAACAACAAAAGGATGGGTGAACCAAACAACAAAAGGATGGGTGAACCAAACAACAAAAGGACAGGTGAACCAAACAACAAAAGGACAGGTGAACCAAACAACAAAAGGACAGGTGAACCAAACAAAAGGACAGGTGAACCAAACAACAAAAGGACGGGTGAACCAAACAACAAACGCACGGGTGAACCAAACCTATGGGCAACATGGTTACCTGTTTGGCAAGGATGCCCAGGCCTTTCTCCTCTTCTTTCAGTAAGCCATCAGACTTCGTGCAAGCCTGTAAGCAGGTGATTGGGAGAGAATCATCATGATAACCATCACTATAATGCATTCACATAGCGCTAAGTCTTGTGTGGAAACAAATCAAAGCACTTCATGCTCTACATTTACATGTATGTACACCTCTGAAACAAGGGAAGAAAAAAAAACACAAAAAAACTTACAAAAGCATGTAGATTTTTTTTCTTCGTGTTTACACTTCTGCATTTGTGGGCTGCAACTCCCATGTTCACTCATATGTGCGGTTGGGATTTTATGTGTATGACCGTTTTTTACCACAACCATACTGTTTTTGGGGTGTGCATGCTGGATGTTTTTTTATTTCGTAGCCCAATGAATGTTGACATGGATAAAAGGATCTTTAACGTACTTATCTGGTCTTCTGCATATGTATAAACATGAAGGGGGTTCAGACACCAGCGCTCTTACCCCACCAGGTGTGCCGGAATAGGGGACCGATCACAGGAAACTCAGGTGAGAATCCAGTGTGAACACACACACACACACACACACACACACATGCAAGAAGGACCCACTACACATAGGATATTCATTTCAATAAATAATGGGTTTTTTTGTAATCAATGAATCAATCAACATAAATATATTAATACATATACTATCATATACATAAATAATACTTACAACAACAATGCCCAAACTGGATCCTTGCTGTTTGGTTGAAATGGGAAGAAGTATAACTGGAAACAGAAAATAACAGGTAGGTCAGGGTGTCAGTGAAGGGCTGTCACCTCACTGAGACAAGACAGAGCTTACAGGTCAGGATGTCAATGAAGGGCTGTCACCTCACTGTGATCAGACACAGCTTATAGGTCAGGGTGTCAGTGAAGGGCTGTCACCTCACTGAGATCAGACAGGGCTTACAGGTCAGGATGTCAGTGAAGGGTTGTCACCTCTCTGAGATCAGTCAAAGCTTACAGGTCAGGATGTCAGTGAAGGGCTGTCACCTCACTGTGATAAGACAGAGCTTACAGGTCAGGATGTCAGTGAAGGGCTGTCACCTCACTGAGATCAGACAGAGCTTACAGGTCAGGATGTCAGTGAAGGGCTGTCACCTCACTGTGATCAGACACAGCTTACAGGTCAGGGTGTCAGTGAAGGGTTGTCACCTCACTGAGATAAGACAGAGCTTACAGGTCAGGATGTCAATGAAGGGCTGTCACCTCACTGTGATCAGACAGACCTTACAGGTCAGGTTGTCAGTGAAGGGCTGTCACCTCACTGTGATCAGACAGACCTTACAGGTCAGGGTGTCAGTGAAGGGTTGTCACCTCACTGAGATAAGACAGAGCTTACAGGTCAGGATGTCAGTGAAGGGCTGTCACCTCACTGTGATCAGACAGACCTTACAGGTCAGGGTGTCAGTGAAGGGCTGTCACCTCACTGTGATCAGACAGACCTTACAGGTCAGGGTGTAAGTGAAGGGCTGTCACCCCACTGTGATCAGACACAGCTTACAGGTCAGGGTGTCAGTGAAGGGTTGTCACCTCACTGAGATAAGACAGACCTTACAGGTCAGGGTGTCAGTGAAGGGCTGTCACCTCACTGAGATAAGACACAGTTTACAGGTCAGGGTGTCAGTGAAGGGCTGTCACCTCACTGAGATAAGACAGACCTTACAGGTCAGGGTGTCAGTGAAGGGCTGTCACCTCACTGAGATAAGACACAGTTTACAGGTCAGGGTGTCAGTGAAGGGCTGTCACCTCACTGAGATAAGACAGTTTACGGGTCAAGGTGTCAGTGAAGGGCTGTCACCTCACTGAGATAAGACACAGCTTACAGGTCAGGGTGTCAGTCACCATTCTTTTCTTGGACTTGTTCTTCCTCTTGGTACTGCATTGCTTTTGATCCGCAAAATCGATGACACAGCTGGCAAGTGCACAAAAAGTATTGACTGCACATCTAACACACACCACAATGATCTCACTGGGGCACGGTTCAGCAGGTTAAGGGTTAAGTAGATAAAAAAAAAAAAAAAGGAACAGTTACATCAGAGCTGTGTTAATGAGGATGCTCCTGCACATCAAACTGGGAGTGTAGAATCACACAATGAAATTCTTCCTCAGGTGGTTACATCAGACACTTTTGTCTGCTAGCCACTGCATGCTTCTTAAGTAAAATCTAACTTTTGATACAGTGTGCGAACAACTGCTTTGGTACTCTGCTCACCAAGTTCAACAGCACACTCTTTGCTGAACGCAGCATTCTCAGTGAGAAATAACTCATGTGTGTACGATGATGATTTGAGTTTTCTATCAAGAAATGCTCTTGTGAACACTGACAGCATTTTATGACTGAGATATATGTATATATCATTATATGAATACAAGTCCTAAACACATATGATTATTAAACTGATATTTTGTCATAAATGTGTACTGGTACATTGCATTTTACCATTTTATACATAATCTCTATATATAATATATTATGTTTATTTCCCATAATTTTCTTTTTCTCAAAGTGTTTATACAATCTAGGCCACTGGGCACAACATAACATAGTTTATATGAGCTTGTATTATGTTCAGCATATTAACACATATGCTTTCTAATATGTCGCCATTTCTTTTATCACCAAACCTGTCAATAATTTCCTTTTGCTGCATTTTATATGTCGTCCACTGAACGTACTGCACAAAGATCATTCAGCGCGCGACCATGGCGCCTCAAAGGAAAAGTTGACTGCGTCTTTAAATTCAGCTTTACGAGGCCCTTCTGGTGAATCTGCCGCCAACATGAAAGAACCAGGCCTGACAAAGGTCCACCATTCTGAATGCTGACTGGTGTGCTGTGGGAAATGGGAAGTTTTTGGGGGGCTTGTAGAGGTAGACTAAAACAATCCTGGTAAAAGTTGACTTACATGCTATCGATAAGAAAGGCGATGTGTCAAACCTCAGGATTATCATCAGGTAAATGAAATGACTGAGTGACAGAGAGAAAGGCCTCTCAGGACCTGGTTATGGAGAAAGTGTAAGGAAAGGTGCTACACTGTTTTGCAAAGATGCTGCCCCCAAATCTGATTCAACAATGACTTAAAAGAAACATGCATCGCTCAAAAAAACCTTCAACAATTACTGGCAGACATCATGCAATGTCCCAAATCTGATTCAAGGATGACTTGGAAAAAAATATACATCGACATAAAAAGCTTCAATAGTTTTTTGTGTGTGTGTGTGTGTGTGTGTGTGTGTGTGTGTATGTGTGTGTGTGTGTGTGCGTGTGTGTGTGTGTCTGTGTATGCATGTGTTAGTTTAGGAGCTGTAGTATTAGTTACTGATGTGTGTGTGTGTGTGTGTGTGTCCGTGTGTCTGTGTAAGCATGTGTGTGTTTAGGAGCTGCAGTATTAGTTACTGATGTGTGTGTGTGTGTGTGTGTGTGTGTGTGTGTGTGTGTGTGTGTGTCTGTGTATGCATGTGTTAGTTTAGGAGCTGTAGTATGAGTTACTGGTGTGTATGTGTGTGTGTGTGTGTGTGTGTGTGCGTGCGTGCATAAGCACACATGTACATTCAAGCATGAAGGCAGTGCGTGTGTGAACTGGTATCTGGATTCCTTTTGTTGATGTGACCATATGAATTGACTGTGCCCTGAGATAGAAGTTTAGAGTGTAGGCTTACCCTTTGATATGGGCAATGGCAACAGACGTTGCCTTGAATGAAAAGAATCAGAAAGAGATCCCCTCTCAACTTACATGGTTGTGATTGTCTTTACAAAGGCTGTTTAGTTTGTTGTTGGTTTTTTTTTTGTTGTTTGTTTTTTTGGCAGGGGGAGGGGGAGGTGGGGGGAGGGGAAGGTGGGGGTTGTGTTATTTTTTTGTTCTTTTCTTAAAACAGTTTTATGCATACTTTTTTTCATTACATTGTACAGAGCAACTGAGCATGTTTTACACATCAAAGCGCTTTATTAATTGAATTATTATCAATTTATTTCATTATTAACATTATCAGTTGTTTTTGTTGCTCTGCTTTTCTTTCTTTAACTTAACACACACATGAAAGAAATCAACTTCAGCTAATACACACATCTGAGTTTACAACAACATCAAATACAAGTTCATTTCTGAACTGATTTCATAGTCAGTGGTCTGCAGCCCCCCACTGACACAATTCTTTGGACAAACTGAAATGTACATCATGGTACTGACTGCCAAATAAAAGAAGCGTTAGAATTTTGTGCATAGCTGGCAAAAAAAAAAAAAAAAAAAAAAAAATCATATCTGTTCATCACATTAACAGAAAAAGATTTCACAACAGTGACATGACATTTTTCACAAATGTATACACAAAACTCAAGCATCAAGAATTCCGACAGATGCTTTAAATCCCCCACACACATGATCTAAATGAAAATGAAGACATAATAATAATAAAACATACATTTCAAGTATCCTTATTTTTCTACCTTGGTAAGAATCTGAGGACTGCAGCTGAAGGATTTCTAACACCGGGTCAGGGCTGTCAGGAACTGGGCATACATCCAGGGTGGATTTGTGGAATGCGTCCCTGAAATCAACAGTTACAGTGTCTCAAGGAGGCGTCACTGTGTTTGGACAAATCCACATGGTTACGCTATGCCACATCTGCCAGGTAGATGGCTGACAGAAGCATAACCCATTTTGTATGAAATCAACACCACATAGCAAACAATCAGGCTTTTTTTGTTATTGTTGTTGTTGTTGTTGTTGTTTTGTATCAAGTGAAAAGTGACCTGAGAAATCTAAGTTTAAAAGTAAAGTCTTTGAACTGGCTTTCACCACCACCACCCAAAAAAAAATTAAACCACCGAAAAAAATCCCAAACAGGTATCCAAATTCAAATTCACAATAAATGTCATAAAAAGACTGACAGGAGAACAGGTTGGTGAAGCTTTAGCATTCACACTAACACTTTCAGTTTCAGTTTCAAGGAGTCAATGCTTGCACATTGGGCCACATACGATGCACCACATCAGAGTCATTTATCTTTTTACAGAGCAGAGGTCTGACCCACACATAAACCCTGTCCACTGGACAGGCCTTGGGGGTCTGCCATAGGTTTGTGTGAAACACTGACATAGAACGAGATAGAATAATGCCATAGGTTTGTGTGAAACACTGACAGAGAACGAGATAGAATAATGCCATAGGTTTGTGTGAAACACTGACATAGAATGATACAGAAAAATCAAACAAATTAAAAACAAACAAAACAGATCCTTTATAATATAATGAAATGGAAGATGTGCAGAATGCAAACAACTGAAACAAAATTATAATTAAACAATCAAATGGGCCATGTTCAATAAACCTAGAGCACCAACACACCCACACCCACCACCACCACCCCTCCTCCTCCCCCTCCCAAAACACAGAGATTACAATGCACATTCACTGAAATGCAGTCAAACACTATTTAGACCAGTATATACAAATATCTGGACCCATTCCTGAAGATGTTCACAATGATTCTGCAATTTTTACATACGAAGTACCAATCAACAAAGACCTCATACCAGATGACGCCGTGTGAGGGTAAAATCGCTCCATTTGCTTCTATCTGCTCTGTGACAGGGTTCTTCAAGAACACCTGCGCTTGCTCCTGAAACAAACAAATCAGAACAGATTGAACTGAACTGGCAAGCATGCACAAGCCTGCTTCTCAATACCCATCATTTTTATCATCATTATCGATATTATAATCAATATCAACATCACCATCATCGTCATCATCATCATCATCATCAATATCATTATCATCAGTCCCTCAACTTGGGCATTGTCGGGGGGACATGAGCGCTGAAGACAAAGATGACCTCCTCCATGCTGTTCTGTTGACAGCTGTGGAGAGAAAGATCTTGGAAAGGTCCTCCCTGTCCACTTCATGTTGTCAGACCATCAGCTCTTGGCGTTGTCACCACACTGCCGTCCCTCCTCCACAGTTTTCTTGCAGGATGGATTTTAGAGAGGGTGCATGCCTTGTCTGGCGACATGTGGAAACCAAGTCAGTTTTCCTCGCTTGACAGAGGGGAGTTCTAAGGGGGCCTACAAGTGTCTTGACAGAGAGGAGTTCTAAGGGGGCCTACAAGTGTCTTGACAGAGAGGAGTTCTAAGGGGGACTACAAGTGTCTTAACACAGAGGAGTTCTAAGGGGGCCTACAAGTGTCTTGACAGAGAGTTCCAAAGGGGTTTACAAGTGTCTTGACAGAGAGTTCTAAAGGGGTCTACAAGTGTCTTGACAGAGAGGAGTTCTGAGGGGGACTACAAGTGGCTTGACAGAGAGGAGTTGTAAGGGGATTACAAGTGTCTTGACAGAGGGGAGTTCTAAGGGGGACTACAAGTGTCTTGACAGAGAGGAGTTCTAAGGGGGCCTACAAGTGTCTTGGCAGAGAGTTCTAAGGAGGCCTACACGTGTCTTGACAGAGAAGTGTTCTAAGGGGGCCTACAAGTGTCTTGACAGAGGGGAGTTCTAAGGGGGCCTACAAGTGTCTTGACAGAGAGGAGTTGTAAGGGGGCCTACAAGTGTCTTGACAGAGTTCTAAGGGGGACTACAAGTGTCTTGACAGAGAGTTCTAAGGGGGCCTACAAGTGTCTTGACAGAGAGGAGTTCTAAGGGGGACTACAAGTGTCTTGACAGAGAGGTGTTCTAAGGGGGACTACAAGTGTCTTGACAGAGAGGAGTTCTAAGGGGGCCTACAAGTGTCTTGATAGAGAGGAGTTCTAAGGGGGACTACAAGTGTCTTGACAGAGAGGAGTTCTAAGGGGGACTACAAGTGTCTTGACAGAGAGGAGTTCTAAGGGGGACTACAAGTGTCTTGACAGAGAGGAGTTCTAAGGGGGGCTACAAGTGTCTTGACAGAGAGGAGTTCTAAGGGGGACTACAAGTGTCTTGACAGAGAGGAGTTCTAAGGGGGCCTACAAGTGTCTTGACAGAGAGGTGTTCTAAGGGGGACTACAAGTGTCTTGATAGAGAGGAGTTCTAAGGGGGCCTACAAGTGTCTTGATAGAGAGGAGTTCTAAGGGGGACTACAAGTGTCTTGACAGAGAGGTGTTCTAAGGGGGCCTACAAGTGTCTTGATAGAGAGGAGTTCTAAGGGGGCCTACAAGTGTCTTGACAGAGAGGAGTTCTAAGGGGGCCTACAAGTGTCTTGATAGAGAGGAGTTCTAAGGGGGCCTACAAGTGTCTTGACAGAGAGGTGTTCTAAGGGGGACTACAAGTGTCTTGATAGAGAGGAGTTCTAAGGGGGCCTACAAGTGTCTTGACAGAGAGGAGTTCTAAGGGGGCCTACAAGTGTCTTGACAGAGAGGAGTTCTAAGGGGGACTACAAGTGTCTTGACAGAGAGGAGTTCTAAGGGGGCCTACAAGTGTCTTGACAGAGAGTTCTAAGGGGGACTACAAGTGTCTTGACAGAGAGGTGTTCTAAGGGGGCCTACAAGTGTCTTGACAGAGAGGAGTTCTAAGGGGGACTACAAGTGTCTTGACAGAGAGGAGTTCTAAGGGGGCCTACAAGTGTCTTGACAGAGAGGAGTTCTAAGGGGGCCTACAAGTGTCTGGAAAATTCCGACACAAGACTTTTACACAGCTCACCATCAAACAAGATGACAAAATCAGCGGTGGAGCTTCGCCAAATTAGACATGGCATTTGTGAAAATGTTTTTCTTGGATGTTTAGACTCTCTTTCCATTAGCAGTTCTAAGTGTTTACATGAAAATTCAACCCCCTCAGTACCCCAGGATGAAAATTTCCATCTGCATCATTGTAGGAATTCTCTTTTTGCAACATCATCAAATTCATGTGAAATTGTCATTGCTGAATAGTGTGATTCATTTCCCTTTCTGAAAATTATAGGTTATACCTACTTTCGTTCAGCAGTTTGCTTGTTAGGATTTTTTTTTCTTTTTAATTATCACCCTCCGTGACCAAAACATTCTTTGGCAAACACTTTCAAACAGTTGTCACTGAGCGTGAAATAAGCATGGCACTTAAAAGGGTTACTCAAAATGAAAGATTAGATACATGTTCAGTGTGCACTCACCAACTTGGGAAGACATTGCTTGAGATAGGTGTGAACCGCCTCCCTCAGTTCCGACACACTGGCTGCATCAAGTATTGGTATGAACGCATCCTGCAACACATGTACCAAATACGTCTTCTGACTAAATTTGTCTTTCTGCACCTCAAGCAGTTATCAATCAAAATGTAATATTATGACAGGAATCTCTCTCTCTCCATTTCTCTCTCTCTCTCTCTCTCTCTCTCTCACACACACACACACATTTCAAATATGCAAATACCCAGAGCATGTGCATGCAAGTGTGAATAAATGCACATGCACACAAACAATGCACGTGTACAAATTCAACAATGAAAAATCACAACAGCAACCAAGGCATGCAGTACATGACCTTATTTCCAGTGTGCACATCACATGCCCCCAGTTGGACCATAATTATCTTTCTCTTTGAACGATCTATCTGGAGCTGTCATAAATGCAAAATAGCGCTCTAACACCCACAAGGAAAACAACAACAACAACAACACACACACACACACACACACACACACACACAACAGAGCACCTGCTTTGGTGCACGACCAAAACGTCTGTGCGCTTGTATGAAAACAAAAAAACAAAAACAAACTGTTTACAACGCCTGCGCAGTCCCAGTGAGATATCCGTCTGGACAAACTAGACTGCGTCTGTTTTGACGAAACACCCAGTCTTACTTGTGACGTCATGATTGTCTTTTTGTGACATAATCAGGCCAATGACACGAGACAGTCAATTATAGATCCCTTGGACGAAGTACTTGCGTCCATAGTGACGTCACTGATGACATCATCAAATGGGTATGAAGTCTGGAAGGCTGAAAATTCACACATTTGATCCAGGGTGGTATATCCCCAGACCATTTTCTCGCTTTTATATATACATACATATATACATATATATATATATATATATATATATATATATATAACCAGCTGTTCTGGATATCGATTTAGGACTTTAAACTTTTAAATGAATTCAATATAAGTCTAAGGAGAACAAGCAGAGAATAATTCACACACACACACACACACACACACACACACACACAAGTCATCTTTTACAACGATTCTGAGAGGAACATAATGAAAGTTCTTTTCTTTTTCCTTTTCCAGGGAACAGGTTCAATAATGAGAAGAAAACAACTAAACAAACAACAACATGGTTTAAAAGTCGATCCAACAGTTTTGTCCGGCTATATTTAGGGAGTTCAGTTTTTGTGTCAAAGAGACGTCAACAATTATACGGACTGATCCGTATCAGCAACACGACACAAAACAAAACAAAACATATGTATACATATCTCATATCTATATCTTTATATATATATATATATATATATATATATATATATATATATGTGTGTGTGTGTGTGTGTGTGTGTGTGTGTGTGTGTGCGTGCGTGCGTGCGTGCGTGCGTGCGTGCGTGTGTGTGAGTGTGTGTGTAGGAATAAAACGTAAGGAAAAGAAAACAACGAAACAGCACATACCTGACCTAACGCATAAACCCAATGCACTGGTCACGGCCTTGGGAGCCGAAACCTCATATAAAAACATTAAAAAAATGAATATAAAACGAAATATATGAACTGAAAAAAATAAACATACAGGTAAATGCACTGAATAAAATCATAACATAGTAATGCATGACAAAAACATAATAATATCATGATAAAAATATGACAAAATCTACGAAGCACGGAAGGCAAAATAGGATTGAAATAGGATTTAATTGGGGATGAAAAAAAAAAAAGTATATAGGGAGCTGCTGAAGAGCGAATTAGGGACTGAGATGGAGACAGAAAGATACTGTAAGGATATCATAGATAATCACAGAACGGATTCACTAAATTACAACCTTACAATATTATTTTTTGTAGCGGGTATTGACCATAATCATTATTATATAATGCGATTTTTTTCTGTGAAATCGCCAGAAGAGTATGACGTGGTACGTGTGTGTGTGTGTGTGTGTGTGTGTGTGTGTGTGTGTGTGTGTGACAGTGTATGTGTGTGTGAGAGAAAGATCAAAATGATCTTCCTCAGTTTTCCCTGCCTGTGCATCTGTGTGTGTACACATGCACGCATGTCACTGTGTGGGCCTGGGTTGATGAAAGCGACTCCATAGAGCTATACGTAAGTATGTACATAAAATGTACATATATATATATATATATATATATATATATATATATATATATATATATATATAACTGTATGCTATGTACAGCGGTACACACATGACGAGGATGTTCCGTGTTGAACCGGAATCGGTTGTCATCTTTTCCTTCCTTCATGATATCCCCCATCAGTACATCAGCTGTGTCGCCAAGATACGAAATTGTGCACTGCATTATCACTTAAGCTTTCACACACACACACGCACACACACACACTCTCTCTCTCTTTCTTTCTCTCTCTCTCACGCACGCACACACACAAACACACGCACGCATACCAGACACAAACCAATACACACACGCATTCATACTCATAACACTCACAAACAAACGCATACATGACACAGACGGACACACACACACACACACACACACACACACACACACACACACACACACACACAACACAAACATACACACGCACACACACACACATACAGACACACACAAACACACGCACACACACACACGCACGCACGCACGCACACACAAACGCCTTGAAAAAATGTAGATGTAGATCTATCCATACTGTGCAGAGATAGAACGCAGTGCCTCCTTATCATGTGAGGACTGCTTGAAAAGAAATGTTTTTGTTTCAAAAATGATGGGAGTGAGGGACCATGACAGACGGGGGGGAGGGGGGGGGGGGCAGTGAATGAATCCCACGTTCCCAACAGCACGAAGAATCAACAAGCTTTCCCGACGTGTTCTCAAGCACTGTCATGCTGCATGATATTCTCTGGGGAAGCACACACACACACACACACACGTGCGCGTGTGCACGCACGCAAGCAAAGACACACACAGACACAGAAACACACATACACACAGACGTTCCACATACACACAGAAAGGCAAACCACGTTTGACTGCTATACCCCCAAACCAAACATAACCCCCCCCCCCCCCCCCCCGTACCACCTCTCTCCCACCACCCCCTACTTCCATTCTTTACCTTCTCCCCCCAGTCGTTCACTCACGTCAGAACACTCTCTTGGCCTTCTCATGTTGGTGTGTGTTGGTGTGATAAAGGGCTGGACCACCAAAGTTACATGGCATACCCGAACCCTCTCCCCGTGTTCACTTCATCTAATCCCCCCCCCCCCCCCCCCCCCCCCCCCCCCCCCCCCCCCGCCCACCCCCTCTCGACCCCACCCCCCAAACTGCACTCTGTACCATACCCCCACCCCCTGACCTTCCACCTCCACCTTTCTCAGTTTCTCACGTGACGTCATACTTGTCCTTCAAGGGGTCACCTTTTGTTTTTTCCCCACCATCCATCTGCAGTGAAGTGAAACGGACACTGACCATGGCAGTGTAGGATAACCACGCCCTTCCTTCCAAGTTATTTCTCTGGATAGGGACAGGAGGGGCACACACAGAGAGCGCGAGAGAGAGAGAGAGAGAGAAAGGGAGGGGGTGGGGGGGATGGAAGGAGAGAGGGGGAAAGAGACAGAGAGACAGACATACGGATAGAATTAGAGAGTGAGAGAGAGAGAGAGGAGGGGGGAACGAAACAACACGAAATGAAAATTTATTCAGCCCTTTTATGGTGTGTATATGTATATATATATATATATATATATAGAGAGAGAGAGAGAGAGAGAGAGAGAGATGTGTGTGTGTGTGTGTGTGTGTGTGTGTGTGTGTGTATGGAGGGTTGGCCTTGAGGTGACGTGTCCGCCAAGGAGGGAGAGAATCTGAGCGCACTGGTTCGAATCACACCGGCAGTCGCCAGTATCTTCTCCCCCTCCACTAGACCTTGTGTGGTTGTCTGCACGCTAGTCATTCAGATGAGACGATAAACCGAGCTCCCGTGTGCAGCATGCATTTAGCGCACATAAAAGAACCCACGGCAGCAAAAGGGTTGTCCCTGGCAAAAATATGTTGAAAAATCCACTTGGATATGACAACAAATAGAACTGCAGGCAAGAAAAAATATATAAAAAAAAAAGAAAAAAAGAAAGAAAAAGAAATGGGTGGCGCTGTCAGTGTGGCTCCCTGGGGAGAGCGGCCCGAATTTAACACTGGCAAACAGTTGTGACAAAACGAGTAATACAAATATATATATATATATATATATATATATATATATGTGTGTGTGTGTGTGTGTGTGTGTGTGTGTGTGTGTGTGTGTGTGTGTGGAGAGAGAGAGAGAGAATATCAGGCAAGATGGACTGAGGCAAAGACAGAGAGCGAGACAGACACACAGAGACAAACAGTCACAAAGTGATAGAGACACCGAGAGACAGACAGTCAGACAGAATGACATCAGAGAGAACACAAAAACAAAACACAACAAAACAAGAACAAGAACACAAGCAGTGCAAGGTTTCCGGTCCCTGACACGGATCAAGATTTCTACGGTCTGCCGTCTCATCCGAGAAACCAGCACACTGACCAGCACCCAGGGACGAGTGGACGGGAGGTGGGAGACACAGGGAGTGGGGGGCGGGGGGGGGGGGGGGTGAGTGAAAATCCTGGTTCGTGTCTCGTGAATGTTGCTTTCCTAGTCGGGAGACCTGGTGCCACCGGTCACTGCTTCACATTACCTATCCATCATTTCTTTCTTTTTAGTTATTTTGTTCTCCTTTTCAGCTCATTCCATCGCTGAAAGACACTCAAGGAGGACAGCAGCGGTATATCTCGTTCTTCCAATATAATGTGTGATGGTCAGTCGTGACCGACTATATATCTCGTTCTTCCAATATAATGTGTGATAGTCAGTCGTGACCGACTATATATCTCGTTCTTCCAATATAATGTATGATAGTCAGTCGTGACCGACTATATATCTCGTTCTTCCAATATAATGTGTGATAGTCAGTCGTGACCGACTATATATCTAGTTCTTCCAATATAATGTATGATAGTCGTGACCGACTATATATCTAGTTCTTCCAATATAATGTGTGACCGACTATATATCTAGTTCTTCCAATATAATGTATGATAGTCAGTTGTGTCCGACTATGACCACCGGTACAGCAGAAGCAAGGGAAGCATCTGCTGTCCTGACCATTTGGGCCAGAATGTGATTATAGTGGAGAGTGTCTCGCCCAAGTCACATCCCCACTCTCTCGGCCAAAAGGGCTTTAGGACAGTCGGCGTTGGGGTGGTTCCCAAAGGCCAGCTAGCCCCCCGAGGCTACAGCACTAACAGCCAGTACAATCTTGCCTCCAATATAAACTGAAGCGCAAACGTAGCACTGTGCAGATTTTCCTCCGCGGACATGCATGGTAAGTTTGCAAAGATAACCCCCTGCTGTGCATCGCCAGTGTGTTAGTCTTTTGATGTCATTGTGTCTATGTTGCCGTCGCCCATGTATTCATGACTTTTTTTCTTTTTTTTTAATATCGTTTTTGCTTCAGTGCCCCTTGTGATATCACGGGACCCATCGTTTCAGAAAAAGTAAAAGAACGACCCCTTACCAGTCAGATCATGTTGAACTTGCAACACACACACACACACACACACACACACACACATACTCTGTCTGTCTGACTGTCTCTCTCCCTCTCTCTCTAGCTCTCTCTCTCTCTCTACACACACACACACACACACATATATATATATATATATATATATATATTCATACAAGCATAATTCATATATATATAATTATCATATATATACATACATAATATAAAAGTATCATATATATACATACATATATATATATATATATATATATATATATGTGTGTGTGTGTGTGTGTGCGTGTGTGTGTGTGTGCGTGTGTGTGTGTGTGTGCGTGTTGTAGAAACGGGGACTCACATTTTCATTACCTAAAATAAATACTATTATTACTACTAATACTGCCGGGGGTGGGGCAGTGTTGGGGGTTCGGGGTAGGGGTTGGGGGCCTGAAGGAAAAAATTGGGAGGGAGGAGGGAGGGGGGGGGACAGGGGCGGGAGCATAAAAAAAGACATGCACCACAACCACCTTCAAACTGACAAGAGGTTGTGAATGACGAACAACCTTGTCAGCCCAGTAGAAGGCGGAGCGGTCGGGGGTTGGGGGGATGTGTGTGTGTGTGTGTGTGTGTGTGTGTGTGTGTGTGGAGGAGGGAGGGTGGCGGGGGGTGGGGGTGGGGGTGAGTTTCCAGGTTGTGGGGTTGAGGGAGAGGGAAGGGGGGGGGGGTTCTTGACCTGTGCGATTCCCGAAGGACGGAGGTCTGAGAGGGAGTTGTGGGGTTGGTGCGTGTTGGTGGTGGTGGTGGTGGGGTGGATATGTAATGATTCAATGCATACTTTACAAGCCCCCCCCCCTCCCCTAACCCTCCCCCCTCCCCCCCCCCCCCCCCTAAAAAAAAAACCAAAAAAAAAACAAACCAAGACCTGTTTGTTATGTCAAGCTCAGCACTGCGATAGACCTGCGTTGCTTGTTCAGTGTCTGCAATCTGTCAAGCCAGTCCTTCGCGGAAATGCCTGTTAACCCTTTGACTCCTGCGAATAAGTAAGCTCGCCAGTGAAGAGCTGTCACCTCACTGGGGGTTCAGATCACGGGTTATATTATGGGTGTCAGTCACTCTTCTGTGTTTGTATTTCCTGGCATTCGCTGGCCAGACAGAATAACCGATGAAGATCTACGAGAACGACGAAGACAGCAGCCTGCACACACACAAAAACAAAACAAAACACGGAAGTCCCCCAAAGATGCTGGAGATGGATCGGGCACACGCTCAGCTCACCAAAGCCTGCATCGGGCGCCACAAAGCAAGCCCTCACCTGGAACCATGGAGCTCGATAGTGCCTGGAACCCGCAAGGGGAACAGAAAAAAACACAGGCATGCCAAGAAGTACATGGCGCCGCGCTGCCACATTTCTGACTGATTTTATTTATATATATATATATATATATATATATATATATAGAGAGAGAGAGAGAGAGAGAGAGAGAGAGAGAGAGAGAGAGTGAGAGTGTGTGTGTGTGTGTAATCTGTAAGCGTATTTGTTTCACTACCAAAGTGGATTTCTTTAAACAGGATTTTGCCAAGGCACGACCCTGCTGTTGCAGTGGAATCTTTTACGTACGCTAAGTGATGCTTCACACGAGACCTCTGGCTTTGACACACAACCGACAGACAGACAGACAGACACACAGACAGAAGAACGTGGTGAACAGTTCTGTGCGGCGCCCTAATCACTCTTCACAGAGTTAGGGGAGGAGGGAGTGGAGGACGGGATGGAGGAGGAGGAGGAGGAGGAGAAGACGATGATGATGATGATGATGATGATGATGATGATGATGATGATGATGATGATGATGATGATGATGACGACGATGATGAAAGAAATATAAAGGCCAGCAAACTGATATCCCAGTCAACATTATGTGCAGACATATCTGCTTGTGCCTGAACCCCCTTTGTGTGTACCCGCATGCAAAAAGATCAAACACGCACGTTAAAGATCCTGCTAACCGTATCAGTGTTCGGTGGCTTATGTAAACACGAAAATACCCAGCATGGATCAACCAGGATAGATTCCCCAGCATGTTGAAGTTGGTCAGTTTCAGTTTCAGTTGCTCAAGGAGGCGTCACTGCGTTCGGACAAATCCATATACGCTACACCACATCTGCCAAGCAGATGCCTGACCAGCAGCGTAACCCAACGCGCTTAGTCAGGCCTT
Organism: Babylonia areolata; assembly: GCF_041734735.1. NCBI lineage: Eukaryota > Metazoa > Mollusca > Gastropoda > Neogastropoda > Buccinidae > Babylonia > Babylonia areolata. The sequence continues at coordinate 47,477,501 of NC_134882.1, read as the reverse complement.
GAGAAAAAAAAAAGAAAAGTAAAAAAAAGGTGAATAAATAATAGATAAGCTTACACAAATCGAAGTGGTCCACATGGGGGTCGAACCCACGACCTCCGCGTTATCAGCACGGCGCTCTAACCAACTGAGCTAATGGACCCAGTTGGTCATGTCATGGAAAGTAATGAATGAATGGATGACCGGGTTAACGAATGACTACATAGTATTCTGAATATTGTTATGAAAAAAGAAGAAGAAGAAAAAAAAAAACCACCGAAAAACCTTCCTTCACCCCCACTACCATTTGTTTCTGTCTCTGTCTATATCTCTAACTCTCTCTCCTAACACGATCCCCTCTTATGAAAATTTACGTGTTTATGATACCTCTCTCCCTTACCCACTGTACAATCGCTCTGGCTCTCTCCCTCTCCTGGCTGTGAAGGGGAAAATGTGAATGAAGGAAAATATGTACCTGTGTGTGTGTGTGTGTGTGTGTGTGTGTGTGTGTGTGTGTGTGTGTGTGTGTGTGTGCGCGCGCGCGCGCATGCTTGCGAATGTGCGTATGTGTGAACGCCGGGTCGAGCGAACACACATTCAGAGAGAGAGTCACACAAGTTAAGGAATTCTTCACAAAAGCAGTCATGTTTTCCTAAAATGTTGGGTTAAATTTTTTTTTTTAATCAAATCAAGCAGTGATTCAAATTATGTTGGGTGCATTATGGCTCAGCTTGGCCTGTCACTGAACACACAAACCACTGTCTGTGTCACTGAACACACAAACCACTGTCTGTGTCACTGAACACACAAACCACTGTCTCCGTCACTGAACACACAAACCATTGTCTCTGTCATTGAACACACAAACCACTGTCTGTGTCACTGAACACACAAACCACTGTCTGTGTCACTGAACACACAAACCACTGTCTCTGTCACTGAACACACAAACCATTGTCTCTGTCATTGAACACACAAACCACTGTCTCTGTCATTGAACACACAAACCACTGTCTCTGTCATTGAAAGCACAAACCACTGTCTGTGTCACTGAACACACAAACCACTGTCTCTGTCACTGAACACACAAACCACTGTCTCTGTCACTGAACACACAAACCACTGTCTCCGTCACTGAACACACAAACCATTGTCTCTGTCACTGAACACACAAACCACTGTCTGTGTCACTGAACACACAAACCATTGTCTCTGTCACTGAACACACAAACCATTGTCTCTGTCATTGAACACACAAACCACTGTCTCTGTCATTGAACACACAAACCACTGTCTCTGTCATTGAACACACAAACCATTGTCTCCGTCACTGAACACACAAACCACTGTCTCTGTCACTGAACACACAAACCACTGTCTCTGTCATTGAACACACAAACCTTTGTCTCCGTCACTGAACACACAAACCACTGTCTCTGTCACTGAACACACAAACCATTGTCTCCGTCACTGAACACACAAACCACTGTCTCTGTCATTGAACACACAAACCACTGTCTCCGTCACTGAACACACAAACCACTGTCTCTGTCATTGAACACACAAACCACTGTCTCTGTCATTGAACACACAAACCACTGTCTCCGTCACTGAACACACAAACCACTGTCTCCGTCACTGAACACACAAACCATTGTCTCTGTCACTGAACACACAAACCACTGTCTCCGTCACTGAACACACAAACCACTGTCTCCGTCACTGAACACACAAACCACTGTCTCTGTCATTGAACACAAACCACTGTCTCTGTTATTGAACACACAAACCACTGTCTCTGTCACTGAACACACAAACCATTGTCTCCGTCACTGAACACACAAACCACTGTCTCTGTCACTGAACACACAAACCATTGTCTTTGTCATTGAACACACAAACCACTGTTCTGGAACACATGCACAAATGAACAGCTTGAAAACTGCGTTAAAAACACCCAAAATTTCAGCCCCAAATATACTGTTCTTCAGCGGTTTATAAACAAAAGCTGTATTGTTTCCCATTATGAGGAATGGAAGTGCAGCCTGCATGCAAGAAACCACTTCTGGTTATACGTGGTGTTTGATACTTTGCCTGCAAACACCGACGTTTGTCGAAGAGTCAGCATCACATTTCACTATGCCCCCTAAGAAAAAAAACAAAAAAACCCAAACAACTGTGCTAGTTCCCAAGTGGACCTTAACTTTTTTGTGAACCCTGTATACATACGTATGCGAAGCGATTTTTTCCCCCCTTTTTTTCTTTCTTTTTCTTTAATCTGAAGGGCGATCAGAAGTCCTGTATGAAATACGACAAACGACGCAGCACACAGCACGTATCTGGACCTGCGTTCCTTTCTTCTTTTTAATTTTTTTTTTTTTCATATACTTCTTTATTTTTTCTCCTTCTCTTTCATCTCTGTGCAAACAGACTGTCATCGACGTTGGCCCGGGCCCGCCAAAGTGATCAATCATTTTTCTATGGCGGAGCTGTCAGGAAAAAAAAAATACGAAAGAGTAATCTGGAAAAAAAACCCACACACACACACACACACACACACACACACACACACACACACACACACAAATAACAAAAAAAAAAAAAAGTTTCAACTCTTTTATAACTCAACGGGCTCTTCATAACACGCATAAAAGCTTCCATTTTAAGTGGGATGCTCTCACATGTTTCCTTTCAATCCCGCTTCCCTATCACAATATATCACAGACTGATCACAATACGTCTGCCCAGTCCCCCTTCACTGTAATGATATAACAGACTGTCCGCGATACTTATGTCCAACCCCTCCCCCCTGCCCCCTCACAAAAATAATATCACAGACTGATCACAATACTTCTATCCAATCTCCCTCCCTACAATAACGTCATGGACTGATCTCAATACTTATGTCCCTCCCTACAATAACGTGTCCTTTCCTACAATAACGTCATGGACTGATCTCAATACTTATGTCCCTCCCTACAATAACGTCACAGACTGATCACAATACTTCTATCCAATCTCCCTCCCTACAATAACGTCACAGACTGATCACAATACTTATGTCCCTCCCTACAATAACGTCACAGACTGATCACAATACTTATGTCCCTCCTTACAATAACGTCACAGACTGATCACAATACTTATGTCCTTTCCTACAATAACGTCACAGACTGATCACAATACTTATGTCCCTCCTTACAATAACGTCACAGACTGATCACAATATTTATGTCCCTCCCTACAATAACGTCACAGACTGATCACAATACTTATGTCCCTCCCTACAATAACGTCACAGACTGATCACAATACTTATGTCCCTCCTTACAATAACGTCAAAGACTGATCACAATACTTATGTCCCTCCTTACAATAACGTCACATACTGATCACAATACTTATGTCCCTCCCTACAATAACGTCACAGACTGATCACAATACTTATGTCCCTCCCTACAATAACGTCATGGACTGATCACAATACTTATGTCCAATTCCCCTCCCTACAATAACGTCATGGACTGATCTCAATACTTATGTCCCTCCCTACAATAACGTCACAGACTGATCACAATACTTATGTCCAATTCCCCTCCCAACAATAACGTCACTGACTAATCACAATACTTATGTCCCTTCCCTCTCCCATTTACAATAACGTCACAGACTGATCACAATACTTATGTCCCTTCCCTCTCCCATTTACAATAACGTCACAGACTGATCACAATACTTATGTCCCCTACCCTCTCCCTTTTACAGCATCAAACACTGATGACAAAACCTCTACCCTACTGTCCCTCACTTTTTATGACACCACAGACTGATCACAGTACTTCCTCCCAATCACCCCTCCCTACAACAGTATCAATGAATGCAGACAAAACTTCCTCCACTTGTCACTCTGTATGACGATATCACAGACTGACCACAAACATTCCCTCCAATTCTACCTCCCAATACGTGATATCACAGACTGACCACAAACATTCCCTCCAATTCTACCTCCCAATACGTGATATCACAGACTGACCACAAACATTCCCTCCAATTCTACCTCCCAATACGTGATATCACAGACTGACCGCAAACATTCCCTCCAATTCTACCTCCCTACACGTGATATCATGGACTGACCACAAACATTCCCTCCAATTTTACCTCCCTACACGTGATATCACAGACTGACCACAAACATTCCCTCCAATTTTACCTCCCTATACGTGATATCACAGACTGACCACAAACATTCCTTCCTATTTTACCTCCCTACACGTGATATCACAGACTGACCACAAACATTCCCTCCAATTTTACCTCCCTACACGTGATATCACAGACTGACCACAAACATTCCCTCCAATACTACCTCCCTACACGTGATATCACAGACTGACCACAAACATTCCCTCGAATTTTACCTCCCTACACATGACATTATAGACTGATCACAAAACTTCCCTTCCATTGTCCCTCTCAATGATAATATCATGGACTTTCCAATACTTATAAATTATATATATATAGAAGGCTAATCATAAAAATAATGTCCCTCCCACTTTCCCTCCCAGTGATAATACCATAGAGTAATAACAGTACTTACTTTCAAATTAATGTTCTTCCCCAACAATATCATAGACTATCCAATGGTAACAGCATAAAAGCACTATCCAATGATAATAAGATCAAAAGACTATCATCCCATAATAACATCACAGACTCACCACAAAACTCCCTCCTGTCGCTCGTCCCCATAAAAGTACCATCAGTCTATCCTACAGTACAATAATACCATGAACTATCCTGTATCGTAGACCAATAACAAAACTCCCTCCAGTCGCTTGCCCCTATCAGTCCTGTGTCGTAGACCAATCACAAAACAATCGCTCGTCCCTATAACAGTATCATTAGACCACCCTATCACATCATGGACTGTCCTATATCGGAGACTAATCACAAAACACCCTCTAACAGCCTCTCTCTGAACCATCACAGACCAATCACAAAACTAGTCAGCTCTGTTCCGGTGACCTTTGGCTAATGGGCTCTGTGAGTCAGCCTGGGTTCTGCGAGTCAGCCTGGATGGGCTCTGTGAGTCAGTCTGGATGGGCTCTGTGAGTCAGACTGGGTTCTGTGAGTCAGTCTGGATGGGCTCTGTGAGTCAGACTGGGCTCTGTGAGTCAGCCTGGATGGGCTCTGTGAGTCAGACTGGGCTCTGTGAGTCAGTCTGAATGGGCTCTGTGAGTCAGACTGGGTTCTGTAAGTCAGCCTGGATGGGCTCTGTGAGTCAGTCTGGATGGGCTCTGTAAGTCAGTCTGGATGGGCTCTGTGAGTCAGCCTGGGTTCTGTAAGTCAGTCTGGATGGGCTCTGTGAGTCAGTCTGGATGGGCTCTGTGAGTCAGCCTGGGTTCTGTGAGTCAGCCTGGATGGGCTCTGTGAGTCAGTCTGGATGGGCTCTGTGAGTCAGCCTGGATGGGCTCTGTGAGTCAGCCTGGATGGGCTCTGTGAGTCAGCCTGGATGGGCTCTGTTAGCTGCAATTTCATGTTCGCAGATTTATGGTAGGGAGAGAGATGATGGTGGTGGTGGTGGTGGTAATGATGGGGATGAGGATGATGAGGATGATGATCGATGATCATCATCATCATGATAAAAAGTATGTCTTCTTGTTTGGGCGGGTTGGGGCTTGGGTGAGGGAATGGGTGAGGTGCGCGAGCGGGCGTGTGAATCTGTTGAGGTGTGTGTGTGTGTTGTATGTGTGTGTGTGTGTGTGTGTGTGTGTGTGTGTGTGTGTGTGTGTGTGTGTGTGTGTGTGTGTGTGTGTGTTGTCTGTGTGTGAGAGAGAGGGAGAGAGAGAGTGTAGAAGTGCGGGTGTTCGTGTGTGCGCGCGTGG